>NW_027099519.1:0-31328 GCF_031753505.1 Anomalospiza imberbis | reverse complement strand
AAAGAGCCGTGTCCTTGGAATGTGCAGCAAATCCTCTTTCTTTGCAAACCGCGGTTAGTGTGCAGTGCAGGTCCACTCTCCCCTTGCCAAATGGAGTGGGAAAGCTTTTCGCTAAGATAGAGACGACTAGAGAGGCAGAAGCGCGGCTCCGGAGCTATCCGGAGGAAAGTGCCGCTTCCCCGGCGTCTTTCGGCTTGAAGCGGCGCTCCGGAGCGCTGCGCTGCCGCTCTACTGAGCTGTGCGCGAATTAGCCGCTTCTTCGCCTCCGAGAGGCAGAGATCGCGGTTGCTTGGAAGAGGCGAAGAACGAAGCCGCAAAGAAGCGGGCTTGCGTGCGAAGCCTTCCGACTGCTGGAGGACGGTGGCTGCCGCTCTCCTGCCTGCTGAATTCACTCTCGGCAAGCGAATGGAAAGCGTTCCAGGACAACTTGCCTGGGTTTTGACTTGGTCCTGATGCGTCCCACCTTGGCAAGTCTTGCTCGTCGCCAGAGGCTCCGAGATGCACAGAAGACGGTGGCAGCTGCTGAAAAGAAGGGCAGCGGTGAGTTTGTCGACAAGCAAGAACATAGGCAGCTGCCTGTGCTTGGGAAGGAGCAGCTGCCTGGTTTTGGCAATTGCCTTCACAGCGCCCAGAAGCCCGGTGCTCTGCTGCTTTGTTTTTCGCAGTCAGTCAATTGCACACTAGTGAAGCTGAGCCAGGCTCTTCAGCTTTGCTGCTTTTGAGCATCTGTGCGCCACTTATGCTCTGTGACATCTCTCGAGGTTGTTTGCCTCGGCCAGGCTGGAAAGTGCCCGCTAGTACCTAGAGCTGGGCAGGAGAGGGCAGAGAGCACTTCCATCTGACAGCAGGTTGCAGATTTCCTCGGAAAGAGCCGTGTCCTTGGAATGTGCAGCAAATCCTCTTTCTTTGCAAACCGCGGTTAGTGTGCAGTGCAGGTCCACTCTCCCCTTGCCAAATGGAGTGGGAAAGCTTTTCGCTAAGATAGAGACGACTAGAGAGGCAGAAGCGCGGCTCCGGAGCTATCCGGAGGAAAGTGCCGCTTCCCGGCGTCTTTCGGCTTGAAGCGGCGCTCCGGAGCGCTGCGCTGCCGCTCTACTGAGCTGTGCGTGAATTAGCCGCTTCTTCGCCTCCGAGAGGCAGAGATCGCGGTTGCTTGGAAGAGGCGAAGAACGAAGCCGCAAAGAAGCGGGCTTGCGTGCGAAGCCTTCCGACTGCTGGAGGACGGTGGCTGCCGCTCTCCTGCCTGCTGAATTCACTCTCGGCAAGCGAATGGAAAGCGTTCCAGGACAACTTGCCTGGGTTTTGACTTGGTCCTGATGCGTCCCACCTTGGCAAGTCTTGCTCGTCGCCAGAGGCTCCGAGATGCACAGAAGACGGTGGCAGCTGCTGAAAAGAAGGGCAGCGGTGAGTTTGTCGACAAGCAAGAACATAGGCAACTGCCTGTGCTTGGGAAGGAGCAGCTGCCTGGTTTTGGCAATTGCCTTCACAGCGCCCAGAAGCCCGGTGCTCTGCTGCTTTGTTTTTCGCAGTCAGTCAATTGCACACTAGTGAAGCTGAGCCAGGCTCTTCAGCTTTGCTGCTTTTGAGCATCTGTGCGCCACTTATGCTCTGTGACATCTCTGGAGGTTGTTTGCCTCGGCCAGGCTGGCAAGTGCCCGCTAGTACCTAGAGCTGGGCAGGAGAGGGCAGAGAGCACTTCCATCTGACAGCAGGTTGCAGATTGCCTCGGAAAGAGCCGTGTCCTTGGAATGTGCAGCAAATCCTCTTTCTTTGCAAACCGCGGTTAGTGTGCAGTGCAGGTCCACTCTCCCCTTGCCAAATGGAGTGGGAAAGCTTTTCGCTAAGATAGAGACGACTAGAGAGGCAGAAGCGCGGCTCCGGAGCTATCCGGAGGAAAGTGCCGCTTCCCGGCGTCTTTCGGCTTGAAGCGGCGCTCCGGAGCGCTGCGCTGCCGCTCTACTGAGCTGTGCGCGAATTAGCCGCTTCTTCGCCTCCGAGAGGCAGAGATCGCGGTTGCTTGGAAGAGGCGAAGAACGAAGCCGCAAAGAAGCGGGCTTGCGTGCGAAGCCTTCCGACTGCTGGAGGACGGTGGCTGCCGCTCTCCTGCCTGCTGAATTCACTCTCGGCAAGCGAATGGAAAGCGTTCCAGGACAACTTGCCTGGGTTTTGACTTGGTCCTGATGCGTCCCACCTTGGCAAGTCTTGCTCGTCGCCAGAGGCTCCGAGATGCACAGAAGACGGTGGCAGCTGCTGAAAAGAAGGGCAGCGGTGAGTTTGTCGACAAGCAAGAACATAGGCAACTGCCTGTGCTTGGGAAGGAGCAGCTGCCTGGTTTTGGCAATTGCCTTCACAGCGCCCAGAAGCCCGGTGCTCTGCTGCTTTGTTTTTCGCAGTCAGTCAATTGCACACTAGTGAAGCTGAGCCAGGCTCTTCAGCTTTGCTGCTTTTGAGCATCTGTGCTCCACTTATGCTCTGTGACATCTCTCGAGGTTGTTTGCCTCGGCCAGGCTGGAAAGTGCCCGCTAGTACCTAGAGCTGGGCAGGAGAGGGCAGAGAGCACTTCCATCTGACAGCAGGTTGCAGATTGCCTCGGAAAGAGCCGTGTCCTTGGAATGTGCAGCAAATCCTCTTTCTTTGCAAACCGCGGTTAGTGTGCAGTGTAGGTACGCTCTCCCCTTGCCAAATGGAGTGGGAAAGCTTTTCGCTAAGATAGAGACGACTAGAGAGGCAGAAGCGCGGCTCCGGAGCTATCCGGAGGAAAGTGCCGCTTCCCGGCGTCTTTCGGCTTGAAGCGGCGCTCCGGAGCGCTGCGCTGCCGCTCTACTGAGCTGTGCGCGAATTAGCCGCTTCTTCGCCTCCGAGAGGCAGAGATCGCGGTTGCTTGGAAGAGGCGAAGAACGAAGCCGCAAAGAAGCGGGCTTGTGTGCGAAGCCTTCCGACTGCTGGAGGACGGTGGCTGCCGCTCTCCTGCCTGCTGAATTCACTCTCGGCAAGCGAATGGAAAGCGTTCCAGGACAACTTGCCTGGGTTTTGACTTGGTCCTGATGCGTCCCACCTTGGCAAGTCTTGCTCGTCGCCAGAGGCTCCGAGATGCACAGAAGACGGTGGCAGCTGCTGAAAAGAAGGGCAGCGGTGAGTTTGTCGACAAGCAAGAACATAGGCAACTGCCTGTGCTTGGGAAGGAGCAGCTGCCTGGTTTTGGCAATTGCCTTCACAGCGCCCAGAAGCCCGGTGCTCTGCTGCTTTGTTTTTCGCAGTCAGTCAATTGCACACTAGTGAAGCTGAGCCAGGCTCTTCAGCTTTGCTGCTTTTGAGCATCTGTGCGCCACTTATGCTCTGTGACATCTCTGGAGGTTGTTTGCCTCGGCCAGGCTGGCAAGTGCCCGCTAGTACCTAGAGCTGGGCAGGAGAGGGCAGAGAGCACTTCCATCTGACAGCAGGTTGCAGATTTCCTCGGAAAGAGCCGTGTCCTTGGAATGTGCAGCAAATCCTCTTTCTTTGCAAACTGCGGTTAGTGTGCAGTGCAGGTCCACTCTCCCCTTGCCAAATGGAGTGGGAAAGCTTTTCGCTAAGATAGAGACGACTAGAGAGGCAGAAGCGCGGCTCCGGAGCTATCCGGAGGAAAGTGCCGCTTCCCGGCGTCTTTCGGCTTGAAGCGGCGCTCCGGAGCGCTGCGCTGCCGCTCTACTGAGCTGTGCGCGAATTAGCCGCTTCTTCGCCTCCGAGAGGCAGAGATCGCGGTTGCTTGGAAGAGGCGAAGAACGAAGCCGCAAAGAAGCGGGCTTGTGTGCGAAGCCTTCCGACTGCTGGAGGACGGTGGCTGCCGCTCTCCTGCCTGCTGAATTCACTCTCGGCAAGCGAATGGAAAGCGTTCCAGGACAACTTGCCTGGGTTTTGACTTGGTCCTGATGCGTCCCACCTTGGCAAGTCTTGCTCGTCGCCAGAGGCTCCGAGATGCACAGAAGACGGTGGCAGCTGCTGAAAAGAAGGGCAGCGGTGAGTTTGTCGACAAGCAAGAACATAGGCAACTGCCTGTGCTTGGGAAGGAGCAGCTGCCTGGTTTTGGCAATTGCCTTCACAGCGCCCAGAAGCCCGGTGCTCTGCTGCTTTGTTTTTCGCAGTCAGTCAATTGCACACTAGTGAAGCTGAGCCAGGCTCTTCAGCTTTGCTGCTTTTGAGCATCTGTGCGCCACTTATGCTCTGTGACATCTCTGGAGGTTGTTTGCCTCGGCCAGGCTGGCAAGTGCCCGCTAGTACCTAGAGCTGGGCAGGAGAGGGCAGAGAGCACTTCCATCTGACAGCAGGTTGCAGATTTCCTCGGAAAGAGCCGTGTCCTTGGAATGTGCAGCAAATCCTCTTTCTTTGCAAACCGCGGTTAGTGTGCAGTGCAGGTCCACTCTCCCCTTGCCAAATGGAGTGGGAAAGCTTTTCGCTAAGATAGAGACGACTAGAGAGGCAGAAGCGCGGCTCCGGAGCTATCCGGAGGAAAGTGCCGCTTCCCGGCGTCTTTCGGCTTGAAGCGGCGCTCCGGAGCGCTGCGCTGCCGCTCTACTGAGCTGTGCGCGAATTAGCCGCTTCTTCGCCTCCGAGAGGCAGAGATCGCGGTTGCTTGGAAGAGGCGAAGAACGAAGCCGCAAAGAAGCGGGCTTGTGTGCGAAGCCTTCCGACTGCTGGAGGACGGTGGCTGCCGCTCTCCTGCCTGCTGAATTCACTCTCGGCAAGCGAATGGAAAGCGTTCCAGGACAACTTGCCTGGGTTTTGACTTGGTCCTGATGCGTCCCACCTTGGCAAGTCTTGCTCGTCGCCAGAGGCTCCGAGATGCACAGAAGACGGTGGCAGCTGCTGGAAAGAAGGGCAGCGGTGAGTTTGTCGACAAGCAAGAACATAGGCAGCTGCCTGTGCTTGGGAAGGAGCAGCTGCCTGGTTTTGGCAATTGCCTTCACAGCGCCCAGAAGCCCGGTGCTCTGCTGCTCTGCTGCTTTGTTTTTCGCAGTCAGTCAATTGCACACTAGTGAAGCTGAGCCAGGCTCTTCAGCTTTGCTGCTTTTGAGCATCTGTGCTCCACTTTTGCTCTGTGACATCTCTCGAGGTTGTTTGCCTCGCCCCGGCTGGCAAGTGCACGCTAGTACCTAGAGCTGGGCAGGAGAGGGCAGAGAGCACTTCCATCTGACAGCAGGTTGCAGATTGCCTCGGAAAGAGCCGTGTCCTTGGAATGTGCAGCAAATCCTCTTTCTTTGCAAACCGCGGTTAGTGTGCAGTGCAGGTCCACTCTCCCCTTGCCAAATGGAGTGGGAAAGCTTTTCGCTAAGATAGAGACGACTAGAGAGGCAGAAGCGCGGCTCCGGAGCTATCCGGAGGAAAGTGCCGCTTCCCGGCGTCTTTCGGCTTGAAGCGGCGCTCCGGAGCGCTGCGCTGCCGCTCTACTGAGCTGTGCGCGAATTAGCCGCTTCTTCGCCTCCGAGAGGCAGAGATCGCGGTTGCTTGGAAGAGGCGAAGAACGAAGCCGCAAAGAAGCGGGCTTGTGTGCGAAGCCTTCCGACTGCTGGAGGACGGTGGCTGCCGCTCTCCTGCCTGCTGAATTCACTCTCGGCAAGCGAATGGAAAGCGTTCCAGGACAACTTGCCTGGGTTTTGACTTGGTCCTGATGCGTCCCACCTTGGCAAGTCTTGCTCGTCGCCAGAGGCTCCGAGATGCACAGAAGACGGTGGCAGCTGCTGAAAAGAAGGGCAGCGGTGAGTTTGTCGACAAGCAAGAACATAGGCAGCTGCCTGTGCTTGGGAAGGAGCAGCTGCCTGGTTTTGGCAATTGCCTTCACAGCGCCCAGAAGCCCGGTGCTCTGCTGCTTTGTTTTTCGCAGTCAGTCAATTGCACACTAGTGAAGCTGAGCCAGGCTCTTCAGCTTTGCTGCTTTTGAGCATCTGTGCGCCACTTATGCTCTGTGACATCTCTGGAGGTTGTTTGCCTCGCCCAGGCTGGCAAGTGCCCGCTAGTACCTAGAGCTGGGCAGGAGAGGGCAGAGAGCACTTCCATCTGACAGCAGGTTGCAGATTGCCTCGGAAAGAGCCGTGTCCTTGGAATGTGCAGCAAATCCTCTTTCTTTGCAAACCGCGGTTAGTGTGCAGTGCAGGTCCACTCTCCCCTTGCCAAATGGAGTGGGAAAGCTTTTCGCTAAGATAGAGACGACTAGAGAGGCAGAAGCGCGGCTCCGGAGCTATCCGGAGGAAAGTGCCGCTTCCCGGCGTCTTTCGGCTTGAAGCGGCGCTCCGGAGCGCTGCGCTGCCGCTCTACTGAGCTGTGCGTGAATTAGCCGCTTCTTCGCCTCCGAGAGGCAGAGATCGCGGTTGCTTGGAAGAGGCGAAGAACGAAGCCGCAAAGAAGCGGGCTTGCGTGCGAAGCCTTCCGACTGCTGGAGGACGGTGGCTGCCGCTCTCCTGCCTGCTGAATTCACTCTCGGCAAGCGAATGGAAAGCGTTCCAGGACAACTTGCCTGGGTTTTGACTTGGTCCTGATGCGTCCCACCTTGGCAAGTCTTGCTCGTCGCCAGAGGCTCCGAGATGCACAGAAGACGGTGGCAGCTGCTGAAAAGAAGGGCAGCGGTGAGTTTGTCGACAAGCAAGAACATAGGCAACTGCCTGTGCTTGGGAAGGAGCAGCTGCCTGGTTTTGGCAATTGCCTTCACAGCGCCCAGAAGCCCGGTGCTCTGCTGCTTTGTTTTTCGCAGTCAGTCAATTGCACACTAGTGAAGCTGAGCCAGGCTCTTCAGCTTTGCTGCTTTTGAGCATCTGTGCGCCACTTATGCTCTGTGACATCTCTGGAGGTTGTTTGCCTCGGCCAGGCTGGCAAGTGCCCGCTAGTACCTAGAGCTGGGCAGGAGAGGGCAGAGAGCACTTCCATCTGACAGCAGGTTGCAGATTGCCTCGGAAAGAGCCGTGTCCTTGGAATGTGCAGCAAATCCTCTTTCTTTGCAAACCGCGGTTAGTGTGCAGTGCAGGTCCACTCTCCCCTTGCCAAATGGAGTGGGAAAGCTTTTCGCTAAGATAGAGACGACTAGAGAGGCAGAAGCGCGGCTCCGGAGCTATCCGGAGGAAAGTGCCGCTTCCCAGCGTCTTTCGGCTTGAAGCGGCGCTCCGGAGCGCTGCGCTGCCGCTCTACTGAGCTGTGCGCGAATTAGCCGCTTCTTCGCCTCCGAGAGGCAGAGATCGCGGTTGCTTGGAAGAGGCGAAGAACGAAGCCGCAAAGAAGCGGGCGGGCTTGTGTGCGAAGCCTTCAGACTGCTGGAGGACGGTGGCTGCCGCTCTCCTGCCTGTTGAATTCACTCTCGGCAAGCGAATGGAAAGCGTTCCAGGACAACTTGCCTGGGTTTTGACTTGGTCCTGATGCGTCCCACCTTGGCAAGTCTTGCTCGTCGCCAGAGGCTCCGAGATGCACCGAAGACGGTGGAAGCTGCTGAAAAGATGGGCAGCGGTGAGTTTGTCGACAAGCAAGAACATAGGCAGCTGCCTGTGCTTGGGAAGGAGCAGCTGCCTGGTTTTGGCAATTGCCTTCACAGCGCCCAGAAGCCCGGTGCTCTGCTGCTTTGTTTTTCGCAGTCAGTCAATTGCACACTAGTGAAGCTGAGCCAGGCTCTTCAGCTTTGCTGCTTTTGAGCATCTGTGCTCCACTTATGCTCTGTGACATCTCTGGAGGTTGTTTGCCTCGGCCAGGCTGGCAAGTGCCCGCTAGTACCTAGAGCTGGGCAGGAGAGGGCAGAGAGCACTTCCATCTGACAGCAGGTTGCAGATTGCCTCGGAAAGAGCCGTGTCCTTGGAATGTGCAGCAAATCCTCTTTCTTTGCAAACCGCGGTTCGTGTGCAGTGCAGGTACACTCTCCCCTTGCCAAATGGAGTGGGAAAGCTTTTCGCTAAGCTAGAGATGACTAGAGAAGCAGAAGCGCGGCTCCGGAGCTATCCGGAGGAAAGTGCCGTTTCCCGATGTCTTTCGGCTTGAAGCGGCGCTCCGGAGCGCTTTGCTGCCGCTCTACTGAGCTGTGCGCGAATTAGCCGCTTCTTCGCCTCCGAGAAGCAGAGATGGCGGTTGCTTAGAAGAGGCGAAGAACGAAGCCACAAAGAAGCGGGCTTGTGTGTGAAGCCTTCAGACTGCCAGAGGACAGTGGCTGCCGCTCTCCTGCCTCTTGAATTCACTCTCGGCAAGCGAATGGAAAGCGTTCCAGGACAACTTGCCTGGGTTTTGACTTGGTCCTGATGCGTCCCACCTTGGCAAGTCTTGCTCGTCGCCAGAGGCTCCGAGATGCACAGAAGACGGTGGAAGCTGCTGAAAAGATGGGCAGCGGTGAGTTTGTCGACAAGCAAGAACATAGGCAGCTGCCTGTGCTTGGGAAGGAGCAGCTGCCTGGTTTTGGCAATTGCCTTCACAGCGCCCAGAAGCCCGGTGCTCTGCTGCTTTGTTTTTCACAGTCAGTCAATTGCACACTAGTGAAGCTGAGCCAGGCTCTTCAGCTTTGCTGCTTTTGAGCATCTGTGCTCCACTTAGGCTCTGTGACATCTCTCGAGGTTGTTTGCCTCGGCCAGGCTGGAAAGTGCCCGCTAGTACCTAGAGCTGGGCAGGAGAGGGCAGAGAGCACTTCCATCTGACAGCAGGTTGCAGATTGCCTCGGAAAGAGCCGTGTCCTTGGAATGTGCAGCAAATCCTCTTTCTTTGCAAACCGCGGTTCGTGTGCAGTGCAGGTACGCTCTCCCCTTGCCAACTGGAGTGGGAAAGGTTTTCGCTAAGCTAGAGATGACTAGAGAAGCAGAAGCGCGGCTCCGGAGCTATCCGGAGGAAAGTGCCGCTTCCCGGCGTCTTTCGGCTTGAAGCGGCGCTCCGGAGCGCTTTGCTGCCGCTCTACTGAGCTGTGCGCGAATTAGCCGCTTCTTCGCCTCCGAGAAGCAGAGATCGCGGTTGCTTAGAAGAGGCGAAGAACGAAGCCACAAAGAAGCGGGCTTGTGTGTGAAGCCTTCAGACTGCCAGAGGACAGTGGCTGCCGCTCTCCTGCCTCTTGAATTCACTCTCGGCAAGCGAATGGAAAGCGTTCCAGGACAACTTGCCTGGGTTTTGACTTGGTCCTGATGCGTCCCACCTTGGCAAGTCTTGCTCGTCGCCAGAGGCTCCGAGATGCACCGAAGACGGTGGCAGCTGCTGAAAAGAAGGGCAGCGGTGAGTTTGTCGACAAGCAAGAACATAGGCAGCTGCCTGTGCTTGGGAAGGAGCAGCTGCCTGGTTTTGGCAATTGCCTTCACAGCGCCCAGAAGCCCGGTGCTCTGCTGCTTTGTTTTTCGCAGTCAGTCAATTGCACACTAGTGAAGCTGAGCCAGGCTCTTCAGCTTTGCTGCTTTTGAGCATCTGTGCTCCACTTATGCTCTGTGACATCTCTGGAGGTTGTTTGCCTCGGCCAGGCTGGAAAGTGCCCGCTAGTACCTAGAGCTGGGCAGGAGAGGGCAGAGAGCACTTCCATCTGACAGCAGGTTGCAGATTGCCTCGGAAAGAGCCGTGTCCTTGGAATGTGCAGCAAATCCTCTTTCTTTGCAAACCGCGGTTAGTGTGCAGTGCAGGTACGCTCTCCCCTTGCCAAATGGAGTGGGAAAGCTTTTCGCTAAGCTAGAGATGACTAGAGAAGCAGAAGCGCGGCTCCGGAGCTATCCGGAAGAAAGTGCCGTTTCCCGGCGTCTTTCGGCTTGAAGCGGCGCTCCGGAGCGCTTTGCTGCCGCTCTACTGAGCTGTGCGCGAATTAGCCGCTTCTTCGCCTCCGAGAGGCAGAGATCGCGGTTGCTTGGAAGAGGCGAAGAACGAAGCCGCAAAGAAGCGGGCTTGTGTGCGAAGCCTTCAGACTGCTGGAGGACGGTGGCTGCCGCTCTCCTGCCTCTTGAATTCACTCTCGGCAAGCGAATGGAAAGCGTTCCAGGACAACTTGCCTGGGTTTTGACTTGGTCCTGATGCGTCCCACCTTGGCAAGTCTTGCTCGTCGCCAGAGGCTCCGAGATGCACAGAAGACGGTGGAAGCTGCTGAAAAGATGGGCAGCGGTGAGTTTGTCGACAAGCAAGAACATAGGCAGCTGCCTGTGCTTGGGAAGGAGCAGCTGCCTGGTTTTGGCAATTGCCTTCACAGCGCCCAGAAGCCCGGTGCTCTGCTGCTTTGTTTTTCGCAGTCAGTCAATTGCACACTAGTGAAGCTGAGCCAGGCTCTTCAGCTTTGCTGCTTTTGAGCATCTGTGCTCCACTTATGCTCTGTGACATCTCTGGAGGTTGTTTGCCTCGGCCAGGCTGGCAAGTGCCCGCTAGTACCTAGAGCTGGGCAGGAGAGGGCAGAGAGCACTTCCATCTGACAGCAGGTTGCAGATTGCCTCGGAAAGAGCCGTGTCCTTGGAATGTGCAGCAAATCCTCTTTCTTTGCAAACCGCGGTTCGTGTGCAGTGCAGGTACACTCTCCCCTTGCCAAATGGAGTGGGAAAGCTTTTCGCTAAGCTAGAGATGACTAGAGAAGCAGAAGCGCGGCTCCGGAGCTATCCGGAGGAAAGTGCCGTTTCCCGATGTCTTTCGGCTTGAAGCGGCGCTCCGGAGCGCTTTGCTGCCGCTCTACTGAGCTGTGCGCGAATTAGCCGCTTCTTCGCCTCCGAGAAGCAGAGATGGCGGTTGCTTAGAAGAGGCGAAGAACGAAGCCACAAAGAAGCGGGCTTGTGTGTGAAGCCTTCAGACTGCCAGAGGACAGTGGCTGCCGCTCTCCTGCCTCTTGAATTCACTCTCGGCAAGCGAATGGAAAGCGTTCCAGGACAACTTGCCTGGGTTTTGACTTGGTCCTGATGCGTCCCACCTTGGCAAGTCTTGCTCGTCGCCAGAGGCTCCGAGATGCACAGAAGACGGTGGAAGCTGCTGAAAAGATGGGCAGCGGTGAGTTTGTCGACAAGCAAGAACATAGGCAGCTGCCTGTGCTTGGGAAGGAGCAGCTGCCTGGTTTTGGCAATTGCCTTCACAGCGCCCAGAAGCCCGGTGCTCTGCTGCTTTGTTTTTCGCAGTCAGTCAATTGCACACTAGTGAAGCTGAGCCAGGCTCTTCAGCTTTGCTGCTTTTGAGCATCTGTGCTCCACTTAGGCTCTGTGACATCTCTGGAGGTTGTTTGCCTCGCCCAGGCTGGAAAGTGCCCGCTAGTACCTAGAGCTGGGCAGGAGAGGGCAGAGAGCACTTCCATCTGACAGCAGGTTGCAGATTGCCTCGGAAAGAGCCGTGTCCTTGGAATGTGCAGCAAATCCTCTTTCTTTGCAAACCGCGGTTAGTGTGCAGTGCAGGTACGCTCTCCCCTTGCCAACTGGAGTGGGAAAGGTTTTCGCTAAGCTAGAGATGACTAGAGAAGCAGAAGCGCGGCTCCGGAGCTATCCAAAGGAAAGTGCCGCTTCCCGGCGTCTTTCGGCTTGAAGCGGCGCTCCGGAGCGCTCCGCTGCCGCTCTACTGAGCTGTGCGCGAATTAGCCGCTTCTTCGCCTCAGAGAAGCAGAGATCGCGGTTGCTTGGAAGAGGCGAAGAACGAAGCCGCAAAGAAGCGGGCTTGTGTGCTAAGCCTTCAGACTGCCAGAGGACAGTGGCTGCCGCTCTCCTGCCTCTTGAATTCACTCTCGGCAAGCGAATGGAAAGCGTTCCAGGACAACTTGCCTGGGTTTTGACTTGGTCCTGATGCGTCCCACCTTGGCAAGTCTTGCTCGTCGCCAGAGGCTCCGAGATGCACCGAAGACGGTGGCAGCTGCTGAAAAGAAGGGCAGCGGTGAGTTTGTCGACAAGCAAGAACATAGGCAGCTGCCTGTGCTTGGGAAGGAGCAGCTGCCTGGTTTTGGCAATTGCCTTCACAGCGCCCAGAAGCCCGGTGCTCTGCTGCTTTGTTTTTCGCAGTCAGTCAATTGCACACTAGTGAAGCTGAGCCAGGCTCTTCAGCTTTGCTGCTTTTGAGCATCTGTGCTCCACTTATGCTCTGTGACATCTCTGGAGGTTGTTTGCCTCGGCCAGGCTGGAAAGTGCCCGCTAGTACCTAGAGCTGGGCAGGAGAGGGCAGAGAGCACTTCCATCTGACAGCAGGTTGCAGATTGCCTCGGAAAGAGCCGTGTCCTTGGAATGTGCAGCAAATCCTCTTTCTTTGCAAACCGCGGTTAGTGTGCAGTGCAGGTACGCTCTCCCCTTGCCAAATGGAGTGGGAAAGCTTTTCGCTAAGCTAGAGATGACTAGAGAAGCAGAAGCGCGGCTCCGGAGCTATCCGGAAGAAAGTGCCGTTTCCCGGCGTCTTTCGGCTTGAAGCGGCGCTCCGGAGCGCTTTGCTGCCGCTCTACTGAGCTGTGCGCGAATTAGCCGCTTCTTCGCCTCCGAGAGGCAGAGATCGCGGTTGCTTGGAAGAGGCGAAGAACGAAGCCGCAAAGAAGCGGGCTTGTGTGCGAAGCCTTCAGACTGCTGGAGGACGGTGGCTGCCGCTCTCCTGCCTCTTGAATTCACTCTCGGCAAGCGAATGGAAAGCGTTCCAGGACAACTTGCCTGGGTTTTGACTTGGTCCTGATGCGTCCCACCTTGGCAAGTCTTGCTCGTCGCCAGAGGCTCCGAGATGCACAGAAGACGGTGGAAGCTGCTGAAAAGATGGGCAGCGGTGAGTTTGTCGACAAGCAAGAACATAGGCAGCTGCCTGTGCTTGGGAAGGAGCAGCTGCCTGGTTTTGGCAATTGCCTTCACAGCGCCCAGAAGCCCGGTGCTCTGCTGCTTTGTTTTTCGCAGTCAGTCAATTGCACACTAGTGAAGCTGAGCCAGGCTCTTCAGCTTTGCTGCTTTTGAGCATCTGTGCTCCACTTATGCTCTGTGACATCTCTGGAGGTTGTTTGCCTCGGCCAGGCTGGCAAGTGCCCGCTAGTACCTAGAGCTGGGCAGGAGAGGGCAGAGAGCACTTCCATCTGACAGCAGGTTGCAGATTGCCTCGGAAAGAGCCGTGTCCTTGGAATGTGCAGCAAATCCTCTTTCTTTGCAAACCGCGGTTCGTGTGCAGTGCAGGTACACTCTCCCCTTGCCAAATGGAGTGGGAAAGCTTTTCGCTAAGCTAGAGATGACTAGAGAAGCAGAAGCGCGGCTCCGGAGCTATCCGGAGGAAAGTGCCGTTTCCCGATGTCTTTCGGCTTGAAGCGGCGCTCCGGAGCGCTTTGCTGCCGCTCTACTGAGCTGTGCGCGAATTAGCCGCTTCTTCGCCTCCGAGAAGCAGAGATGGCGGTTGCTTAGAAGAGGCGAAGAACGAAGCCACAAAGAAGCGGGCTTGTGTGTGAAGCCTTCAGACTGCCAGAGGACAGTGGCTGCCGCTCTCCTGCCTCTTGAATTCACTCTCGGCAAGCGAATGGAAAGCGTTCCAGGACAACTTGCCTGGGTTTTGACTTGGTCCTGATGCGTCCCACCTTGGCAAGTCTTGCTCGTCGCCAGAGGCTCCGAGATGCACAGAAGACGGTGGAAGCTGCTGAAAAGATGGGCAGCGGTGAGTTTGTCGACAAGCAAGAACATAGGCAGCTGCCTGTGCTTGGGAAGGAGCAGCTGCCTGGTTTTGGCAATTGCCTTCACAGCGCCCAGAAGCCCGGTGCTCTGCTGCTTTGTTTTTCGCAGTCAGTCAATTGCACACTAGTGAAGCTGAGCCAGGCTCTTCAGCTTTGCTGCTTTTGAGCATCTGTGCTCCACTTAGGCTCTGTGACATCTCTGGAGGTTGTTTGCCTCGCCCAGGCTGGAAAGTGCCCGCTAGTACCTAGAGCTGGGCAGGAGAGGGCAGAGAGCACTTCCATCTGACAGCAGGTTGCAGATTGCCTCGGAAAGAGCCGTGTCCTTGGAATGTGCAGCAAATCCTCTTTCTTTGCAAACCGCGGTTAGTGTGCAGTGCAGGTACGCTCTCCCCTTGCCAACTGGAGTGGGAAAGGTTTTCGCTAAGCTAGAGATGACTAGAGAAGCAGAAGCGCGGCTCCGGAGCTATCCAAAGGAAAGTGCCGCTTCCCGGCGTCTTTCGGCTTGAAGCGGCGCTCCGGAGCGCTTTGCTGCCGCTCTACTGAGCTGTGCGCGAATTAGCCGCTTCTTCGCCTCCGAGAAGCAGAGATCGCGGTTGCTTGGAAGAGGCGAAGAACGAAGCCACAAAGAAGCGGGCTTGTGTGTGAAGCCTTCAGACTGCCGGAGGACAGTGGCTGCCGCTCTCCTGCCTCTTGAATTCACTCTCGGCAAGCGAATGGAAAGCGTTCCAGGACAACTTGCCTGGGTTTTGACTTGGTCCTGATGCCTCCCACCTTGGCAAGTCTTGCTCGTCGCCAGAGGCTCCGAGATGCACCGAAGACGGTGGCAGCTGCTGAAAAGAAGGGCAGCGGTGAGTTTGTCGACAAGCAAGAACATAGGCAGCTGCCTGTGCTTGGGAAGGAGCAGCTGCCTGGTTTTGGCAATTGCCTTCACAGCGCCCAGAAGCCCGGTGCTCTGCTGCTTTGTTTTTCACAGTCAGTCAATTGCACACTAGTGAAGCTGAGCCAGGCTCTTCAGCTTTGCTGCTTTTGAGCATCTGTGCTCCACTTATGCTCTGTGACATCTCTGGAGGTTGTTTGCCTCGGCCAGGCTGGCAAGTGCCCGCTAGTACCTAGAGCTGGGCAGGAGAGGGCAGAGAGCACTTCCATCTGACAGCAGGTTGCAGATTGCCTCGGAAAGAGCCGTGTTCTTGGAATGTGCAGCAAATCCTCTTTCTTTGCAAACCGCGGTTCGTGTGCAGTGCAGGTACACTCTCCCCTTGCCAAATGGAGTGGGAAAGCTTTTCGCTAAGCTAGAGATGACTAGAGAAGCAGAAGCGCGGCTCCGGAGCTATCCGGAGGAAAGTGCCGCTTCCCGATGTCTTTCGGCTTGAAGCGGCGCTCCGGAGCGCTCCGCTGCCGCTCTACTGAGCTGTGCGCGAATTAGCCGCTTCTTCGCCTCAGAGAAGCAGAGATCGCGGTTGCTTGGAAGAGGCGAAGAACGAAGCCGCAAAGAAGCGGGCTTGTGTGCTAAGCCTTCAGACTGCCAGAGGACAGTGGCTGCCGCTCTCCTGCCTCTTGAATTCACTCTCGGCAAGCGAATGGAAAGCGTTCCAGGACAACTTGCCTGGGTTTTGACTTGGTCCTGATGCGTCCCACCTTGGCAAGTCTTGCTCGTCGCCAGAGGCTCCGAGATGCACCGAAGACGGTGGCAGCTGCTGAAAAGAAGGGCAGCGGTGAGTTTGTCGACAAGCAAGAACATAGGCAGCTGCCTGTGCTTGGGAAGGAGCAGCTGCCTGGTTTTGGCAATTGCCTTCACAGCGCCCAGAAGCCCGGTGCTCTGCTGCTTTGTTTTTCGCAGTCAGTCAATTGCACACTAGTGAAGCTGAGCCAGGCTCTTCAGCTTTGCTGCTTTTGAGCATCTGTGCTCCACTTATGCTCTGTGACATCTCTGGAGGTTGTTTGCCTCGGCCAGGCTGGAAAGTGCCCGCTAGTACCTAGAGCTGGGCAGGAGAGGGCAGAGAGCACTTCCATCTGACAGCAGGTTGCAGATTGCCTCGGAAAGAGCCGTGTCCTTGGAATGTGCAGCAAATCCTCTTTCTTTGCAAACCGCGGTTAGTGTGCAGTGCAGGTACGCTCTCCCCTTGCCAACTGGAGTGGGAAAGCTTTTCGCTAAGATAGCGATGACTAGAGAAGCAGAAGCGCGGCTCCGGAGCTATCCGGAGGAAAGTGCCGCTTCCCGGCGTCTTTCGGCTTGAAGCGGCGCTCCGGAGCGCTCCGCTGCCGCTCTACTGAGCTGTGCGCGAATTAGCCGCTTCTTCGCCTCCGAGAAGCAGAGATCGCGGTTGCTTGGAAGAGGCGAAGAACGAAGCCGCAAAGAAGCGGGCTTGTGTGCTAAGCCTTCAGACTGCCAGAGGACAGTGGCTGCCGCTCTCCTGCCTCTTGAATTCACTCTCGGCAAGCGAATGGAAAGCGTTCCAGGACAACTTGCCTGGGTTTTGACTTGGTCCTGATGCGTCCCACCTTGGCAAGTCTTGCTCGTCGCCAGAGGCTCCGAGATGCACAGAAGACGGTGGAAGCTGCTGAAAAGATGGGCAGCGGTGAGTTTGTCGACAAGCAAGAACATAGGCAGCTGCCTGTGCTTGGGAAGGAACAGCTGCCTGGTTTTGGCAATTGCCTTCACAGCGCCCAGAAGCCCGGTGCTCTGCTGCTTTGTTTTTCGCAGTCAGTCAATTGCACACTAGTGAAGCTGAGCCAGGCTCTTCAGCTTTGCTGCTTTTGAGCATCTGTGCTCCACTTATGCTCTGTGACATCTCTGGAGGTTGTTTGCCTCGGCCAGGCTGGCAAGTGCCCGCTAGTACCTAGAGCTGGGCAGGAGAGGGCAGAGAGCACTTCCATCTGACAGCAGGTTGCAGATTGCCTCGGAAAGAGCCGTGTCCTTGGAATGTGCAGCAAATCCTCTTTCTTTGCAAACCGCGGTTCGTGTGCAGTGCAGGTACACTCTCCCCTTGCCAAATGGAGTGGGAAAGGTTTTCGCTAAGCTAGAGATGACTAGAGAAGCAAAAGCGCGGCTCCGGAGCTATCCGGAGGAAAGTGCCGTTTCCCGGCGTCTTTCGGCTTGAAGCGGCGCTCCGGAGCGCTTTGCTGCCGCTCTACTGAGCTGTGCGCGAATTAGCCGCTTCTTCGCCTCCGAGAAGCAGAGATCGTGGTTGCTTGGAAGAGGCGAAGAACGAAGCCGCAAAGAAGCGGGCTTGTGTGCGAAGCCTTCAGACTGCTGGAGGACGGTGGCTGCCGCTCTCCTGCCTGTTGAATTCACTCTCGGCAAGCGAATGGAAAGCGTTCCAGGACAACTTGCCTGGGTTTTGACTTGGTCCTGATGCGTCCCACCTTGGCAAGTCTTGCTCGTCGCCAGAGGCTCCGAGATGCACCGAAGACGGTGGAAGCTGCTGAAAAGATGGGCAGCGGTGAGTTTGTCGACAAGCAAGAACATAGGCAGCTGCCTGTGCTTGGGAAGGAGCAGCTGCCTGCTTTTGGCAATTGCCTTCACAGCGCCCAGAAGCCCGGTGCTCTGCTGCTTTGTTTTTCGCAGTCAGTCAATTGCACACTAGTGAAGCTGAGCCAGGCTCTTCAGCTTTGCTGCTTTTGAGCATCTGTGCTCCACTTATGCTCTGTGACATCTCTGGAGGTTGTTTGCCTCGGCCAGGCTGGCAAGTGCCCGCTAGTACCTAGAGCTGGGCAGGAGAGGGCAGAGAGCACTTCCATCTGACAGCAGGTTGCAGATTGCCTCGGAAAGAGCCGTGTCCTTGGAATGTGCAGCAAATCCTCTTTCTTTGCAAACCGCGGTTCGTGTGCAGTGCAGGTACACTCTCCCCTTGCCAAATGGAGTGGGAAAGCTTTTCGCTAAGCTAGAGATGACTAGAGAAGCAGAAGCGCGGCTCCGGAGCTATCCGGAGGAAAGTGCCGTTTCCCGATGTCTTTCGGCTTGAAGCGGCGCTCCGGAGCGCTTTGCTGCCGCTCTACTGAGCTGTGCGCGAATTAGCCGCTTCTTCGCCTCCGAGAAGCAGAGATGGCGTTGCTTAGAAGAGGCGAAGAACGAAGCCACAAAGAAGCGGGCTTGTGTGTGAAGCCTTCAGACTGCCAGAGGACAGTGGCTGCCGCTCTCCTGCCTCTTGAATTCACTCTCGGCAAGCGAATGGAAAGCGTTCCAGGACAACTTGCCTGGGTTTTGACTTGGTCCTGATGCGTCCCACCTTGGCAAGTCTTGCTCGTCGCAGAGGCTCCGAGATCACAGAAGACGGTGGAAGCTGCTGAAAAGATGGGCAGCGGTGAGTTTGTCGACAAGCAAGAACATAGGCAGCTGCCTGTGCTTGGGAAGGAGCAGCTGCCTGGTTTTGGCAATTGCCTTCACAGCGCCCAGAAGCCCGGTGCTCTGCTGCTTTGTTTTTCACAGTCAGTCAATTGCACACTAGTGAAGCTGAGCCAGGCTCTTCAGCTTTGCTGCTTTTGAGCATCTGTGCTCCACTTAGGCTCTGTGACATCTCTCGAGGTTGTTTGCCTCGGCCAGGCTGGAAAGTGCCCGCTAGTACCTAGAGCTGGGCAGGAGAGGGCAGAGAGCACTTCCATCTGACAGCAGGTTGCAGATTGCCTCGGAAAGAGCCGTGTCCTTGGATGTGCAGCAAATCCTCTTTCTTTGCAAACCGCGGTTAGTGTGCAGTGCAGGTACGCTCTCCCCTTGCCAACTGGAGTGGGAAAGGTTTTCGCTAAGCTAGAGATGACTAGAGAAGCAGAAGCGCGGCTCCGGAGCTATCCGGAGGAAAGTGCCGCTTCCCGGCGTCTTTCGGCTTGAAGCGGCGCTCCGGAGCGCTTTGCTGCCGCTCTACTGAGCTGTGCGCGAATTAGCCGCTTCTTCGCCTCCGAGAAGCAGAGATGGCGGTTGCTTAGAAGAGGCGAAGAACGAAGCCACAAAGAAGCGGGCTTGTGTGTGAAGCCTTCAGACTGCCAGAGGACAGTGGCTGCCGCTCTCCTGCCTCTTGAATTCACTCTCGGCAAGCGAATGGAAAGCGTTCCAGGACAACTTGCCTGGGTTTTGACTTGGTCCTGATGCGTCCCACCTTGGCAAGTCTTGCTCGTCGCCAGAGGCTCCGAGATGCACCGAAGACGGTGGCAGCTGCTGAAAAGAAGGGCAGCGGTGAGTTTGTCGACAAGCAAGAACATAGGCAGCTGCCTGTGCTTGGGAAGGAGCAGCTGCCTGGTTTTGGCAATTGCCTTCACAGCGCCCAGAAGCCCGGTGCTCTGCTGCTTTGTTTTTCGCAGTCAGTCAATTGCACACTAGTGAAGCTGAGCCAGGCTCTTCAGCTTTGCTGCTTTTGAGCATCTGTGCTCCACTTATGCTCTGTGACATCTCTGGAGGTTGTTTGCCTCGGCCAGGCTGGCAAGTGCCCGCTAGTACTAGAGCTGGGCAGGAGAGGGCAGAGAGCACTTCCATCTGACAGCAGGTTGCAGATTGCCTCGGAAAGAGCCGTGTCCTTGGAATGTGCAGCAAATCCTCTTTCTTTGCAAACCGCGGTTAGTGTGCAGTGCAGGTACGCTCTCCCCTTGCCAAATGGAGTGGGAAAGCTTTTCGCTAAGCTAGAGATGACTAGAGAAGCAGAAGCGCGGCTCCGGAGCTATCCGGAAGAAAGTGCCGTTTCCCGGCGTCTTTCGGCTTGAAGCGGCGCTCCGGAGCGCTTTGCTGCCGCTCTACTGAGCTGTGCGCGAATTAGCCGCTTCTTCGCCTCCGAGAGGCAGAGATCGCGGTTGCTTGGAAGAGGCGAAGAACGAAGCCGCAAAGAAGCGGGCTTGTGTGCGAAGCCTTCAGACTGCTGGAGGACGGTGGCTGCCGCTCTCCTGCCTGTTGAATTCACTCTCGGCAAGCGAATGGAAAGCGTTCCAGGACAACTTGCCTGGGTTTTGACTTGGTCCTGATGCGTCCCACCTTGGCAAGTCTTGCTCGTCGCCAGAGGCTCCGAGATGCACCGAAGACGGTGGCAGCTGCTGAAAAGAAGGGCAGCGGTGAGTTTGTCGACAAGCAAGAACATAGGCAGCTGCCTGTGCTTGGGAAGGAGCAGCTGCCCTGGTTTTGGCAATTGCCTTCACAGCGCCCAGAAGCCCGGTGCTCTGCTGCTTTGTTTTTCGCAGTCAGTCAATTGCACACTAGTGAAGCTGAGCCAGGCTCTTCAGCTTTGCTGCTTTTGAGCATCTGTGCTCCACTTATGCTCTGTGACATCTCTGGAGGTTGTTTGCCTCGGCCAGGCTGGAAAGTGCCCGCTAGTACCTAGAGCTGGGCAGGAGAGGGCAGAGAGCACTTCCATCTGACAGCAGGTTGCAGATTGCCTCGGAAAGAGCCGTGTCCTTGGAATGTGCAGCAAATCCTCTTTCTTTGCAAACCGCGGTTCGTGTGCAGTGCAGGTACACTCTCCCTTGCCAACTGGAGTGGGAAAGCTTTTCGCTAAGCTCAGAGATGACTAGAGAAGCAGAAGCGCGGCTCCGGAGCTATCCGGAGGAAAGTGCCTCTTCCCGCGTCTTTCGGCTTGAAGAGGCGCTCCGGAGCGCTCCGCTGCCGCTCTACTGAGCTGTGCGCGAATTAGCCGCTTCTTCGCCTCGAGAAGCAGAGATCGCGGTTGCTTGGAAGAGGCGAAGAACGAAGCCGCAAAGAAGCGGGCTTGTGTGCGAAGCCTTCCGACTGCCAGAGGACGGTGGCTGCCGCTCTCCTGCCTGTTGAATTCACTCTCGCAAGCGAATGGAAAGCGTTCCAGGACAACTTGCCTGGGTTTTGACTTGGTCCTGATGCGTCCCACCTTGGCAAGTCTTGCTCGTCGCCAGAGGCTCCGAGATGCACCGAAGACGGTGGAAGCTGCTGAAAAGATGGGCAGCGGTGAGTTTGTCGACAAGCAAGAACATAGGCAGCTGCCTGTGCTTGGGAAGGAGCAGCTGCCTGGTTTGGCAATTGCCTTCACAGCGCCCAGAAGCCCGGTGCTCTGCTGCTTTGTTTTTCGCAGTCAGTCAATTGCACACTAGTGAAGCTGAGCCAGGCTCTTCAGCTTTGCTGCTTTTGAGCATCTGTGCTCCACTTATGCTCTGTGACATCTCTGGAGGTTGTTTGCCTCGGCCAGGCTGGCAAGTGCCCGCTAGTACCTAGAGCTGGGCAGGAGAGGGCAGAGAGCACTTCCATCTGACAGCAGGTTGCAGATTGCCTCGGAAAGAGCCGTGTCCTTGGAATGTGCAGCAAATCCTCTTCTTTGCAAACCGCGGTTCGTGTGCAGTGCAGGTACACTCTCCCCTTGCCAAATGGAGTGGGAAAGCTTTTCGCTAAGCTAGAGATGACTAGAGAAGCAGAAGCGCGGCTCCGGAGCTATCCGGAGGAAAGTGCCGTTTCCCGATGTCTTTCGGCTTGAAGCGGCGCTCCGGAGCGCTTTGCTGCCGCTCTACTGAGCTGTGCGCGAATTAGCCGCTTCTTCGCCTCCGAGAAGCAGAGATGGCGGTTGCTTAGAAGAGGCGAAGAACGAAGCCACAAAGAAGCGGGCTGGTGTGTGAAGCCTTCAGACTGCCAGAGGACAGTGGCTGCCGCTCTCCTGCCTCTTGAATTCACTCTCGGCAAGCGAATGGAAAGCGTTCCAGGACAACTTGCCTGGGTTTTGACTTGGTCCTGATGCGTCCCACCTTGGCAAGTCTTGCTCGTCGCCAGAGGCTCCGAGATGCACAGAAGACGGTGGAAGCTGCTGAAAAGATGGGCAGCGGTGAGTTTGTCGACAAGCAAGAACATAGGCAGCTGCCTGTGCTTGGGAAGGAGCAGCTGCCTGGTTTTGGCAATTGCCTTCACAGCGCCCAGAAGCCCGGTGCTCTGCTGCTTTGTTTTTTCACAGTCAGTCAATTGCACACTAGTGAAGCTGAGCCAGGCTCTTCAGCTTTGCTGCTTTTGAGCATCTGTGCTCCACTTAGGCTCTGTGACATCTCTCGAGGTTGTTTGCCTCGGCCAGGCTGGAAAGTGCCCGCTAGTACCTAGAGCTGGGCAGGAGAGGGCAGAGAGCACTTCCATCTGACAGCAGGTTGCAGATTGCCTCGGAAAGAGCCGTGTCCTTGGAATGTGCAGCAAATCCTCTTTCTTTGCAAACCGCGGTTAGTGTGCAGTGCAGGTACGCTCTCCCCTTGCCAACTGGAGTGGGAAAGGTTTTCGCTAAGCTAGAGATGACTAGAGAAGCAGAAGCGCGGCTCCGGAGCTATCCGGAGGAAAGTGCCGCTTCCCGGCGTCTTTCGGCTTGAAGCGGCGCTCCGGAGCGCTTTGCTGCCGCTCTACTGAGCTGTGCGCGAATTAGCCGCTTCTTCGCCTCCGAGAAGCAGAGATCGCGGTTGCTTGGAAGAGGCGAAGAACGAAGCCACAAAGAAGCGGGCTTGTGTGTGAAGCCTTCAGACTGCCGGAGGACAGTGGCTGCCGCTCTCCTGCCTCTTGAATTCACTCTCGGCAAGCGAATGGAAAGCGTTCCAGGACAACTTGCCTGGGTTTTGACTTGGTCCTGATGCCTCCCACCTTGGCAAGTCTTGCTCGTCGCCAGAGGCTCCGAGATGCACCGAAGACGGTGGCAGCTGCTGAAAAGAAGGGCAGCGGTGAGTTTGTCGACAAGCAAGAACATAGGCAGCTGCCTGTGCTTGGGAAGGAGCAGCTGCCTGGTTTTGGCAATTGCCTTCACAGCGCCCAGAAGCCCGGTGCTCTGCTGCTTTGTTTTTCGCAGTCAGTCAATTGCACACTAGTGAAGCTGAGCCAGGCTCTTCAGCTTTGCTGCTTTTGAGCATCTGTGCTCCACTTATGCTCTGTGACATCTCTGGAGGTTGTTTGCCTCGGCCAGGCCTGGCAAGTGCCCGCTAGTACCTAGAGCTGGGCAGGAGAGGGCAGAGAGCACTTCCATCTGACAGCAGGTTGCAGATTGCCTCGGAAAGAGTCGTGTTCTTGGAATGTGCAGCAAATCCTCTTTCTTTGCAAACCGCGGTTCGTGTGCAGTGCAGGTACACTCTCCCTTGCCAAATGAGTGGGAAAGCTTTTCGCTAAGCTAGAGATGACTAGAGAAGCAGAAGCGCGGCTCCGGAGCTATCCGGAGGAAAGTGCCGCTTCCCGATGTCTTTCGGCTTGAAGCGGCGCTCCGGAGCGCTCCGCTGCCGCTCTACTGAGCTGTGCGCGAATTAGCCGCTTCTTCGCCTCCCGAGAAGCAGAGATCGCGGTTGCTTGGAAGAGGCGAAGAACGAAGCCGCAAAGAGCGGCTTGTGTGCTAAGCCTTCAGACTGCAGAGGACAGTGGCTGCCGCTCTCCTGCCTCTTGAATTCACTCTCGGCAAGCGAATGGAAAGCGTTCCAGGACAACTTGCCTGGGTTTTGACTTGGTCCTGATGCGTCCCACCTTGGCAAGTCTTGCTCGTCGCCAGAGGCTCCGAGATGCACCGAAGACGGTGGCAGCTGCTGAAAAGAAGGGCAGCGGTGAGTTTGTCGACAAGCAAGAACATAGGCAGCTGCCTGTGCTTGGGAAGGAACAGCTGCCTGGTTTTGGCAATTGCCTTCACAGCGCCCAGAAGCCCCGGTGCTCTGCTGCTTTGTTTTTCGCAGTCAGTCAATTGCACACTAGTGAAGCTGAGCCAGGCTCTTCAGCTTTGCTGCTTTTGAGCATCTGTGCTCCACTTATGCTCTGTGACATCTCTGGAGGTTGTTTGCCTCGGCCAGGCTGGAAAGTGCCCGCTAGTACCTAGAGCTGGGCAGGAGAGGGCAGAGAGCACTTCCATCTGACAGCAGGTTGCAGATTGCCTCGGAAAGAGCCGTGTCCTTGGAATGTGCAGCAAATCCTCTTTCTTTGCAAACCGCGGTTAGTGTGCAGTGCAGGTACGCCTCTCCCCTTGCCAACTGGAGTGGGAAAGCTTTTCGCTAAGATAGCGATGACTAGAGAAGCAGAAGCGCGGCTCCGGAGCTATCCGGAGGAAAGTGCCGCTTCCCGGCGTCTTTCGGCTTGAAGCGGCGCTCCGGAGCGCTCCGCTGCGCTCTACCTGAGCTGTGCGCGAATTAGCCGCTTCTTCGCCTCCGAGAAGCAGAGATCGCGGTTGCTTGGAAGAGGCGAAGAACGAAGCCGCAAAGAAGCGGGCTTGTGTGCTAAGCCTTCAGACTGCCAGAGGACAGTGGCTGCCGCTCTCCTGCCTCTTGAATTCACTCTCGGCAAGCGAATGGAAAGCGTTCCAGGACAACTTTGCCTGGGTTTTGACTTGGTCCTGATGCGTCCCACCTTGGCAAGTCTTGCTCGTCGCCAGAGGCTCCGAGATGCACAGAAGACGGTGGAAGCTGCTGAAAAGATGGGCAGCGGTGAGTTTGTCGACAAGCAAGAACATAGGCAGCTGCCTGTGCTTGGGAAGGAACAGCTGCCTGGTTTTGGCAATTGCCTTCACAGCGCCCAGAAGCCCGGTGCTCTGCTGCTTTGTTTTTCGCAGTCAGTCAATTGCACACTAGTGAAGCTGAGCCAGGCTCTTCAGCTTTGCTGCTTTTGAGCATCTGTGCTCCACTTATGCTCTGTGACATCTCTGGAGGTTGTTTGCCTCGGCCAGGCTGGCAAGTGCCCGCTAGTACCTAGAGCTGGGCAGGAGAGGGCAGAGAGCACTTCCATCTGACAGCAGGTTGCAGATTGCCTCGGAAAGAGCCGTGTCCTTGGAATGTGCAGCAAATCCTCTTTCTTTGCAAACCGCGGTTCGTGTGCAGTGCAGGTACACTCTCCCCTTGCCAAATGGAGTGGGAAAGGTTTTCGCTAAGCTAGAGATGACTAGAGAAGCAAAAGCGCGGCTCCGGAGCTATCCGGAGGAAAGTGCCGTTTCCCGGCGTCTTTCGGCTTGAAGCGGCGCTCCGGAGCGCTTTGCTGCCGCTCTACTGAGCTGTGCGCGAATTAGCCGCTTCTTCGCCTCCGAGAAGCAGAGATCGTGGTTGCTTGGAAGAGGCGAAGAACGAAGCCGCAAAGAAGCGGGCTTGTGTGCGAAGCCTTCAGACTGCTGGAGGACGGTGGCTGCCGCTCTCCTGCCTGTTGAATTCACTCTCGGCAAGCGAATGGAAAGCGTTCCAGGACAACTTGCCTGGGTTTTGACTTGGTCCTGATGCGTCCCACCTTGGCAAGTCTTGCTCGTCGCCAGAGGCTCCGAGATGCACCGAAGACGGTGGAAGCTGCTGAAAAGATGGGCAGCGGTGAGTTTGTCGACAAGCAAGAACATAGGCAGCTGCCTGTGCTTGGGAAGAGCAGCTGCCTGCTTTTGGCAATTGCCTTCACAGCGCCCAGAAGCCCGGTGCTCTGCTGCTTTGTTTTTCGCAGTCAGTCAATTGCACACTAGTGAAGCTGAGCCAGGCTCTTCAGCTTTGCTGCTTTTGAGCATCTGTGCTCCACTTAGGCTCTGTGACATCTCTGGAGGTTGTTTGCCTCGGCCAGGCTGGCAAGTGCCCGCTAGTACCTAGAGCTGGGCAGGAGAGGGCAGAGAGCACTTCCATCTGACAGCAGGTTGCAGATTGCCTCGGAAAGAGCCGTGTCCTTGGAATGTGCAGCAAATCCTCTTTCTTTGCAAACCGCGGTTCGTGTGCAGTGCAGGTACACTCTCCCCTTGCCAAATGGAGTGGAAAGCTTTTCGCTAAGCTAGAGATGACTAGAGAAGCAGAAGCGCGGCTCCGGAGCTATCCGGAGGAAAGTGCCGTTTCCCGATGTCTTTCGGCTTGAAGCGGCGCTCCGGAGCGCTTTGCTGCCGCTCTACTGAGCTGTGCGCGAATTAGCCGCTTCTTCGCCTCCGAGAAGCAGAGATCGCGGTTGCTTGGAAGAGGCGAAGAACGAAGCCACAAAGAAGCGGGCTTGTGTGTGAAGCCTTCAGACTGCCAGAGGACAGTGGCTGCCGCTCTCCTGCCTCTTGAATTCACTCTCGGCAAGCGAATGGAAAGCGTTCCAGGACAACTTGCCTGGGTTTTGACTTGGTCCTGATGCGTCCCACCTTGGCAAGTCTTGCTCGTCGCCAGAGGCTCCGAGATGCACAGAAGACGGTGGAAGCTGCTGAAAAGATGGGCAGCCGGTGAGTTTGTCGACAAGCAAGAACATAGGCAGCTGCCTGTGCTTGGGAAGGAGCAGCTGCCTGGTTTTGGCAATTGCCTTCACAGCGCCCAGAAGCCCGGTGCTCTGCTGCTTTGTTTTTCACAGTCAGTCAATTGCACACTAGTGAAGCTGAGCCAGGCTCTTCAGCTTTGCTGCTTTTGAGCATCTGTGCTCCACTTAGGCTCTGTGACATCTCTCGAGGTTGTTTGCCTCGGCCAGGCTGGAAAGTGCCCGCTAGTACCTAGAGCTGGGCAGGAGAGGGCAGAGAGCACTTCCATCTGACAGCAGGTTGCAGATTGCCTCGGAAAGAGCCGTGTCCTTGGAATGTGCAGCAAATCCTCTTTCTTTGCAAACCGCGGTTAGTGTGCAGTGCAGGTACGCTCTCCCCTTGCCAACTGGAGTGGGAAAGGTTTTCGCTAAGCTAGAGATGACTAGAGAAGCAGAAGCGCGGCTCCGGAGCTATCCGGAGGAAAGTGCCGCTTCCCGGCGTTTTTCGGCTTGAAGCGGCGCTCCGGAGCGCTTTGCTGCCGCTCTACTGAGCTGTGCGCGAATTAGCCGCTTCTTCGCCTCCGAGAAGCAGAGATGGCGGTTGCTTAGAAGAGGCGAAGAACGAAGCCACAAAAGAAGCGGGCTTGTGTGTGAAGCCTTCAGACTGCCAGAGGACAGTGGCTGCCGCTCTCCTGCCTCTTGAATTCACTCTCGGCAAGCGAATGGAAAGCGTTCCAGGACAACTTGCCTGGGTTTTGACTTGGTCCTGATGCGTCCCACCTTGGCAAGTCTTGCTCGTCGCCAGAGGCTCCGAGATGCACCGAAGACGGTGGCAGCTGCTGAAAAGAAGGGCAGCGGTGAGTTTGTCGACAAGCAAGAACATAGGCAGCTGCCTGTGCTTGGGAAGGAGCAGCTGCCTGGTTTTGGCAATTGCCTTCACAGCGCCCAGAAGCCCGGTGCTCTGCTGCTTTGTTTTTCGCAGTCAGTCAATTGCACACTAGTGAAGCTGAGCCAGGCTCTTCAGCTTTGCTGCTTTTGAGCATCTGTGCTCCACTTATGCTCTGTGACATCTCTGGAGGTTGTTTGCCTCGGCCAGGCTGGCAAGTGGCCCGCTAGTACCTAGAGCTGGGCAGGAGAGGGCAGAGAGCACGTTCCATCTGACAGCAGGTTGCAGATTGCCTCGGAAAGAGCCGTGTCCTTGGAATGTGCAGCAAATCCTCTTTCTTTGCAAACCGCGGTTAGTGTGCAGTGCAGGTACGCTCTCCCCTTGCCAAATGGAGTGGGAAAGCTTTTCGCTAAGCTAGAGATGACTAGAGAAGCAGAAGCGCGGCTCCGGAGCTATCCGGAAGAAAGTGCCGTTTCCCGGCGTCTTTCGGCTTGAAGCGGCGCTCCGGAGCGCTTTGCTGCCGCTCTACTGAGCTGTGCGCGAATTAGCCGCTTCTTCGCCTCCGAGAGGCAGAGATCGCGGTTGCTTGGAAGAGGCGAAGAACGAAGCCGCAAAGAAGCGGGCTTGTGTGCGAAGCCTTCAGACTGCTGGAGGACGGTGGCTGCCGCTCTCCTGCCTGTTGAATTCACTCTCGGCAAGCGAATGGAAAGCGTTCCAGGACAACTTGCCTGGGTTTTGACTTGGTCCTGATGCGTCCCACCTTGGCAAGTCTTGCTCGTCGCCAGAGGCTCCGAGATGCACCGAAGACGGTGGCAGCTGCTGAAAAGAAGGGGCAGCGGTGAGTTTGTCGACAAGCAAGAACATAGGCAGCTGCCTGTGCTTGGGAAGGAGCAGCTGCCTGGTTTTGGCAATTGCCTTCACAGCGCCCAGAAGCCCGGTGCTCTGCTGCTTTGTTTTTTCGCAGTCAGTCAATTGCACACTAGTGAAGCTGAGCCAGGCTCTTCAGCTTTGCTGCTTTTGAGCATCTGTGCTCCACTTATGCTCTGTGACATCTCTGGAGGTTGTTTGCCTCGGCCAGGCTGGAAAGTGCCCGCTAGTACCTAGAGCTGGGCAGGAGAGGGCAGAGAGCACTTCCATCTGACAGCAGGTTGCAGATTGCCTCGGAAAGAGCCGTGTCCTTGGAATGTGCAGCAAATCCTCTTTCTTTGCAAACCGCGGTTCGTGTGCAGTGCAGGTACACTCTCCCCTTGCCAACTGGAGTGGGAAAGCTTTTCGCTAAGCTAGAGATGACTAGAGAAGCAGAAGCGCGGCTCCGGAGCTATCCGGAGGAAAGTGCCTCTTCCCGGCGTCTTTCGGCTTGAAGAGGCGCTCCGGAGCGCTCCGCTGCCGCTCTACTGAGCTGTGCGCGAATTAGCCGCTTCTTCGCCTCCGAGAAGCAGAGATCGCGGTTGCTTGGAAGAGGCGAAGAACGAAGCCGCAAAGAAGCGGGCTTGTGTGCGAAGCCTTCCGACTGCCAGAGGACGGTGGCTGCCGCTCTCCTGCCTGTTGAATTCACTCTCGGCAAGCGAATGGAAAGCGTTCCAGGACAACTTGCCTGGGTTTTGACTTGGTCCTGATGCGTCCCACCTTGGCAAGTCTTGCTCGTCGCCAGAGGCTCCGAGATGCACCGAAGACGGTGGAAGCTGCTGAAAAGATGGGCAGCGGTGAGTTTGTCGACAAGCAAGAACATAGGCAGCTGCCTGTGCTTGGGAAGGAGCAGCTGCCTGGTTTTGGCAATTGCCTTCACAGCGCCCAGAAGCCCGGTGCTCTGCTGCTTTGTTTTTCGCAGTCAGTCAATTGCACACTAGTGAAGCTGAGCCAGGCTCTTCAGCTTTGCTGCTTTTGAGCATCTGTGCTCCACTTATGCTCTGTGACATCTCTGGAGGTTGTTTGCCTCGGCCAGGCTGGCAAGTGCCCGCTAGTACCTAGAGCTGGGCAGGAGAGGGCAGAGAGCACTTCCATCTGACAGCAGGTTGCAGATTGCCTCGGAAAGAGCCGTGTCCTTGGAATGTGCAGCAAATCCTCTTTCTTTGCAAACCGCGGTTCGTGTGCAGTGCAGGTACACTCTCCCCTTGCCAAATGGAGTGGGAAAGCTTTTCGCTAAGCTAGAGATGACTAGAGAAGCAGAAGCGCGGCTCCGGAGCTATCCGAGGAAAGTGCCGTTTCCCGATGTCTTTCGGCTTGAAGCGGCGCTCCGGAGCGCTTTGCTGCCGCTCTACTGAGCTGTGCGCGAATTAGCCGCTTCTTCGCCTCCGAGAAGCAGAGATGGCGGTTGCTTAGAAGAGGCGAAGAACGAAGCCACAAAGAAGCGGGCTTGTGTGTGAAGCCTTCAGACTGCCAGAGGACAGTGGCTGCCGCTCTCCTGCCTCTTGAATTCACTCTCGGCAAGCGAATGGAAAGCGTTCCAGGACAACTTGCCTGGGTTTTGACTTGGTCCTGATGCGTCCCACCTTGGCAAGTCTTGCTCGTCGCCAGAGGCTCCGAGATGCACAGAAGACGGTGGAAGCTGCTGAAAAGATGGGCAGCGGTGAGTTTGTCGACAAGCAAGAACATAGGCAGCTGCCTGTGCTTGGGAAGGAGCAGCTGCCTGGTTTTGGCAATTGCCTTCACAGCGCCCAGAAGCCCGGTGCTCTGCTGCTTTGTTTTTCACAGTCAGTCAATTGCACACTAGTGAAGCTGAGCCAGGCTCTTCAGCTTTGCTGCTTTTGAGCATCTGTGCTCCACTTAGGCTCTGTGACATCTCTCGAGGTTGTTTGCCTCGGCCAGGCTGGAAAGTGCCCGCTAGTACCTAGAGCTGGGCAGGAGAGGGCAGAGAGCACTTCCATCTGACAGCAGGTTGCAGATTGCCTCGGAAAGAGCCGTGTCCTTGGAATGTGCAGCAAATCCTCTTTCTTTGCAAACCGCGGTTAGTGTGCAGTGCAGGTACGCTCTCCCCTTGCCAACTGGAGTGGGAAAGGTTTTCGCTAAGCTAGAGATGACTAGAGAAGCAGAAGCGCGGCTCCGGAGCTATCCGGAGGAAAGTGCCGCTTCCCGGCGTCTTTCGGCTTGAAGCGGCGCTCCGGAGCGCTTTGCTGCCTGCTCTACTGAGCTGTGCGCGAATTAGCCGCTTCTTCGCCTCCGAGAAGCAGAGATCGCGGTTGCTTGGAAGAGGCGAAGAACGAAGCCACAAAGAAGCGGGCTTGTGTGTGAAGCCTTCAGACTGCCGGAGGACAGTGGCTGCCGCTCTCCTGCCTCTTGAATTCACTCTCGGCAAGCGAATGGAAAGCGTTCCAGGACAACTTGCCTGGGTTTTGACTTGGTCCTGATGCCTCCCACCTTGGCAAGTCTTGCTCGTCGCCAGAGGCTCCGAGATGCACCGAAGACGGTGGCAGCTGCTGAAAAGAAGGGCAGCGGTGAGTTTTGTCGACAAGCAAGAACATAGGCAGCTGCCTGTGCTTGGAAGGAGCAGCTGCCTGGTTTTGGCAATTGCCTTCACAGCGCCCAGAAGCCCGGTGCTCTGCTGCTTTGTTTTTCGCAGTCAGTCAATTGCACACTAGTGAAGCTGAGCCAGGCTCTTCAGCTTTGCTGCTTTTGAGCATCTGTGCTCCACTTATGCTCTGTGACATCTCTGGAGGTTGTTTGCCTCGGCCAGGCTGGCAAGTGCCCGCTAGTACCTAGAGCTGGGCAGGAGAGGGCAGAGAGCACTTCCATCTGACAGCAGGTTGCAGATTGCCTCGGAAAGAGTCGTGTTCTTGGAATGTGCAGCAAATCCTCTTTCTTTGCAAACCGCGGTTCGTGTGCAGTGCAGGTACACTCTCCCCTTGCCAAATGGAGTGGGAAAGCTTTTCGCTAAGCTAGAGATGACTAGAGAAGCAGAAGCGCGGCTCCGGAGCTATCCGGAGGAAAGTGCCGCTTCCCGATGTCTTTCGGCTTGAAGCGGCGCTCCGGAGCGCTCCGCTGCCGCTCTACTGAGCTGTGCGCGAATTAGCCGCTTCTCGCCTCCGAGAAGCAGAGATCGCGGTTGCTTGGAAGAGGCGAAGAACGAAGCCGCAAAGAAGCGGGCTTGTGTGCTAAGCCTTCAGACTGCCAGAGGACAGTGGCTGCCGCTCTCCTGCCTCTTGAATTCACTCTCGGCAAGCGAATGGAAAGCGTTCCAGGACAACTTGCCTGGGTTTTGACTTGGTCCTGATGCGTCCCACCTTGGCAAGTCTTGCTCGTCGCCAGAGGCTCCGAGATGCACCGAAGACGGTGGCAGCTGCTGAAAAGAAGGGCAGCGGTGAGTTTGTCGACAAGCAAGAACATAGGCAGCTGCCTGTGCTTGGGAAGGAACAGCTGCCTGGTTTTGGCAATTGCCTTCACAGCGCCCAGAAGCCCGGTGCTCTGCTGCTTTGTTTTTCGCAGTCAGTCAATTGCACACTAGTGAAGCTGAGCCAGGCTCTTCAGCTTTGCTGCTTTTGAGCATCTGTGCTCCACTTATGCTCTGTGACATCTCTGGAGGTTGTTTGCCTCGGCCAGGCTGGAAAGTGCCCGCTAGTACCTAGAGCTGGGCAGGAGAGGGCAGAGAGCACTTCCATCTGACAGCAGGTTGCAGATTGCCTCGGAAAGAGCCGTGTCCTTGGAATGTGCAGCAAATCCTCTTTCTTTGCAAACCGCGGTTAGTGTGCAGTGCAGGTACGCTCTCCCCTTGCCAACTGGAGTGGGAAAGCTTTTCGCTAAGATAGCGATGACTAGAGAAGCAGAAGCGCGGCTCCGGAGCTATCCGGAGGAAAGTGCCTCTTCCCGGCGTCTTTCGGCTTGAAGCGGCGCTCCGGAGCGCT
>NW_027099518.1:0-31369 GCF_031753505.1 Anomalospiza imberbis | reverse complement strand
CATTCGCTTGCCGAGAGGGAATTCAACAGGCAGGAGAGCGGCAGCCACCGTCCTCCAGCAGTCGGAAGGCTTCGCACACAAGCCCGCTTCTTTGCGGCTTCGTTCTTCGCCTCTTCCAAGCAACCGCGATCTCTGCTTCTCGGAGGCGAAGAAGCGGCTAATTCGCGCACAGCTCAGTAGAGTGGCAGCGCAGCGCTCCGGAGCGCCGCTTCAAGCCGAAAGACGCCGGGAAGCGGCACTTTCCTCCGGATAGCTCCGGAGCCGCGCTTCTGCTTCTCTAGTCATCTCTAGCTTAGCGAAAAGCTTTCCCACTCCAGCTGGCAAGGGGAGAGCGTACCTGCACTGCACACTAACCGCGGTTTGCAAAGAAAGAGGATTTGCTGCACATTCCAAGGACACGGCTCTTTCCGAGGCAATCTGCAACCTGCTGTCAGATGGAAGTGCTCTCTGCCCTCTCCTGCCCAGCTCTAGGTACTAGCGGGCACTTGCCAGCCTGGGCGAGGCAAACAACCTCCAGAGATGTCACAGAGCATAAGTGGAGCACAGATGCTCAAAAGCAGCAAAGCTGAAGAGCCTGGCTCAGCTTCACTAGTGTGCAATTGACTGACTGCGAAAAACAAAGCAGCAGAGCACCGGGCTTCTGGCCGCTGTGAAGGCAATTGCCAAAAGCAGGCAGCTGCTCCTTCCCAAGCACAGGCAGCTGCCTATGTTCTTGCTTGTCGACAAACTCACCGCTGCCCTTCTTTTCAGCAGCTGCCACCGTCTTCTGTGCATCTCGGAGCCTCTGGCGACGAGCAAGACTTGCCAAGGTGGGAGGCATCAGGACCAAGTCAAAACCCAGGCAAGTTGTCCTGGAACGCTTTCCATTCGCTTGCCGAGAGTGAATTCAAGAGGCAGGAGTGCGGCAGCCACCGTCCTCCGGCAGTCGGAAGGCTTGGCACACAAGCCCGCTTCTTTGCGGCTTCGTTCTTCGCCTCTTCCAAGCAACCGCGATCTCTGCTTCTCGGAGGCGAAGAAGCGGCTAATTCGCGCACAGCTCAGTAGAGCGGCAGCGCAGCGCTCCGGAGCGCCGCTTCAAGCCGAAAGACGCCGGGAAGCGGCACTTTCCTCCGGATAGCTCCGGAGCCGCGCTTCTGCTTCTCTAGTCATCTCTAGCTTAGCGAAAAGCTTTCCCACTCCAGTTGGCAAGGGGAGAGCGTACCTGCACTGCACACTAACCGCGGTTTGCAAAGAAAGAGGATTTGCTGCACATTGCAAGGACACGGCTCTTTCCGAGGCAATCTGCAACCTGCTGTCAGATGGAAGTGCTCTCTGCCCTCTCCTGCCCAGCTCTAGGTACTAGCGGGCACTTGCCAGCCTGGGCGAGGCAAACAACCTCCAGAGATGTCACAGAGCATAAGTGGAGCACAGATGCTCAAAAGCAGCAAAGCTGAAGAGCCTGGCTCAGCTTCACTAGTGTGCAATTGACTGACTGCGAAAAACAAAGCAGCAGAGCACCGGGCTTCTGGCCGCTGTGAAGGCAATTGCCAAAAGCAGGCAGCTGCTCCTTCCCAAGCACAGGCAGCTGCCTATGTTCTTGCTTGTCGACAAACTCACCGCTGCCCTTCTTTTCAGCAGCTGCCACCGTCTTCTGTGCATCTCGGAGCCTCTGGCGACGAGCAAGACTTGCCAAGGTGGGACGCATCAGGACCAAGTCAAAACCCAGGCAAGTTGTCCTGGAACTCTTTCCATTCGCTTGCCGAGAGTGAATTCAACAGGCAGGAGAGCGGCAGCCACCGTCCTCCAGCAGTCGGAAGGCTTCGCACACAAGCCCGCTTCTTTGCGGCTTCGTTCTTCGCCTCTTCCAAGCAACCGCGATCTCTGCTTCTCGGAGGCGAAGAAGCGGCTAATTCGCGCACAGCTCAGTAGAGTGGCAGCGCAGCGCTCCGGAGCGCCGCTTCAAGCCGAAAGACGCCGGGAAGCGGCACTTTCCTCCGGATAGCTCCGGAGCCGCGCTTCTGCTTCTCTAGTCATCTCTAGCTTAGCGAAAAGCTTTCCCACTCCATTTGGCAAGGGGAGAGCGTACCTGCACTGCACACTAACCGCGGTTTGCAAAGAAAGAGGATTTGCTGCACATTCCAAGGACACGGCTCTTTCCGAGGCAATCTGCAACCTGCTGTCAGATGGAAGTGCTCTCTGCCCTCTCCTGCCCAGCTCTAGGTACTAGCGGGCACTTTCCAGCCTGGCCGAGGCAAACAACCTCCAGAGATGTCACAGAGCCTAAGTGGAGCACAGATGCTCAAAAGCAGCAAAGCTGAAGAGCCTGGCTCAGCTTCACTAGTGTGCAATTGACTGACTGCGAAAAACAAAGCAGCAGAGCACCGGGCTTCTGGGCGCTGTGAAGGCAATTGCCAAAACCAGGCAGCTGCTCCTTCCCAAGCACAGGCAGCTGCCTATGTTCTTGCTTGTCGACAAACTCACCGCTGCCCTTCTTTTCAGCAGCTGCCACCGTCTTCTGTGCATCTCGGAGCCTCTGGCGACGAGCAAGACTTGCCAAGGTGGGACGCATCAGGACCAAGTCAAAACCCAGGCAAGTTGTCCTGGAACGCTTTCCATTCGCTTGCCGAGAGTGAATTCAACAGGCAGGAGAGCGGCAGCCACCGTCCTCCAGCAGTCGGAAGGCTTGGCACACAAGCCCGCTTCTTTGCGGCTTCGTTCTTCGCCTCTTCCAAGCAACCGCGATCTCTGCTTCTCGGAGGCGAAGAAGCGGCTAATTCGCGCACAGCTCAGTAGAGCGGCAGCGCAGCGCTCCGGAGCGCCGCTTCAAGCCGAAAGACGCCGGGAAGCGGCACTTTCCTCCGGATAGCTCCGGAGCCGCGCTTCTGCTTCTCTAGTCATCTCTAGCTTAGCGAAAAGCTTTCCCACTCCATTTGGCAAGGGGAGAGCGTACCTGCACTGCACACTAACCGCGGTTTGCAAAGAAAGAGGATTTGCTGCACATTGCAAGGACACGGCTCTTTCCGAGGCAATCTGCAACCTGCTGTCAGATGGAAGTGCTCTCTGCCCTCTCCTGCCCAGCTCTAGGTACTAGCGGGCACTTGCCAGCCTGGCCGAGGCAAACAACCTCCAGAGATGTCTCAGAGCATAAGTGGAGCACAGATGCTCAAAAGCAGCAAAGCTGAAGAGCCTGGCTCAGCTTCACTAGTGTGCAATTGACTGACTGCGAAAAACAAAGCAGCAGAGCACCGGGCTTCTGGGCGCTGTGAAGGCAATTGCCAAAACCAGGCAGCTGCTCCTTCCCAAGCACAGGCAGCTGCCTATGTTCTTGCTTGTCGACAAACTCACCGCTGCCCTTCTTTTCAGCAGCTGCCACCGTCTTCTGTGCATCTCGCAGCCTCTGGCGACGAGCAAGACTTGCCAAGGTGGGACGCATCAGGACCAAGTCAAAACCCAGGCAAGTTGTCCTGGAACGCTTTCCATTCGCTTGCCGAGAGTGAATTCAAGAGGCAGGAGAGCGGCAGCCACCGTCCTCCAGCAGTCGGAAGGCTTGGCCCACAAGCCCGCTTCTTTGCGGCTTCGTTCTTCGCCTCTTCCAAGCAACCGCGATCTCTGCTTCTCGGAGGCGAAGAAGCGGCTAATTCGCGCACAGCTCAGTAGAGCGGCAGCGCAGCGCTCCGGAGCGCCGCTTCAAGCCGAAAGACGCCGGGAAGCGGCACTTTCCTCCGGATAGCTCCGGAGCCGCGCTTCTGCTTCTCTAGTCATCTCTAGCTTAGCGAAAAGCTTTCCCACTCCAGTTGGCAATGGGAGAGCGTACCTGCACTGCACACTAACCGCGGTTTGCAAAGAAAGAGGATTTGCTGCACATTCCAAGGACACGGCTCTTTCCGAGGCAATCTGCAACCTGCTGTCAGATGGAAGTGCTCTCTGCCCTCTCCTGACCAGCTCTAGGTACTAGCGGGCACTTTCCAGCCTGGCCGAGGCAAACAACCTCCAGAGATGTCACAGAGCCTAAGTGGAGCACAGATGCTCAAAAGCAGCAAAGCTGAAGAGCCTGGCTCAGCTTCACTAGTGTGCAATTGACTGACTGCGAAAAACAAAGCAGCAGAGCACCGGGCTTCTGGCCGCTGTGAAGGCAATTGCCAAAAGCAGGCAGCTGCTCCTTCCCAAGCACAGGCAGCTGCCTATGTTCTTGCTTGTCGACAAACTCACCGCTGCCCTTCTTTTCAGCAGCTGCCACCGTCTTCTGTGCATCTCGGAGCCTCTGGCGACGAGCAAGACTTGCCAAGGTGGGACGCATCAGGACCAAGTCAAAACCCAGGCAAGTTGTCCTGGAACTCTTTCCATTCGCTTGCCGAGAGTGAATTCAACAGGCAGGAGAGCGGCAGCCACCGTCCTCCAGCAGTCGGAAGGCTTCGCACACAAGCCCGCTTCTTTGCGGCTTCGTTCTTCGCCTCTTCCAAGCAACCGCGATCTCTGCTTCTCGGAGGCGAAGAAGCGGCTAATTCGCGCACAGCTCAGTAGAGTGGCAGCGCAGCGCTCCGGAGCGCCGCTTCAAGCCGAAAGACGCCGGGAAGCGGCACTTTCCTCCGGATAGCTCCGGAGCCGCGCTTCTGCTTCTCTAGTCATCTCTAGCTTAGCGAAAAGCTTTCCCACTCCATTTGGCAAGGGGAGAGCGTACCTGCACTGCACACTTAACCGCGTTTGCAAAGAAAGAGGATTTGCTGCACATTCCAAGGACACGGCTCTTTCCGAGGCAATCTGCAACCTGCTGTCAGATGGAAGTGCTCTCTGCCCTCTCCTGCCCAGCTCTAGGTACTAGCGGGCACTTTCCAGCCTGGCCGAGGCAAACAACCTCCAGAGATGTCACAGAGCCTAAGTGGAGCACAGATGCTCAAAAGCAGCAAAGCTGAAGAGCCTGGCTCAGCTTCACTAGTGTGCAATTGACTGACTGCGAAAAACAAAGCAGCAGAGCACCGGGCTTCTGGGCGCTGTGAAGGCAATTGCCAAAACCAGGCAGCTGCTCCTTCCCAAGCACAGGCAGCTGCCTATGTTCTTGCTTGTCGACAAACTCACCGCTGCCCTTCTTTTCAGCAGCTGCCACCGTCTTCTGTGCATCTCGGAGCCTCTGGCGACGAGTAAGACTTGCCAAGGTGGGACGCATCAGGACACAGTCAAAACGCAGGCAAGTTGTCCTGGAACGCTTTCCATTCGCTTGCCGAGAGTGAATTCAACAGGCAGGAGAGCGGCAGCCACCGTCCTCCAGCAGTCGGAAGGCTTGGCACACAAGCCCGCTTCTTTGCGGCTTCGTTCTTCGCCTCTTCCAAGCAACCGCGATCTCTGCTTCTCGGAGGCGAAGAAGCGGCTAATTCGCGCACAGCTCAGTAGAGCGGCAGCGCAGCGCTCCGGAGCGCCGCTTCAAGCCGAAAGACGCCGGGAAGCGGCACTTTCCTCCGGATAGCTCCGGAGCCGCGCTTCTGCTTCTCTAGTCATCTCTAGCTTAGCGAAAAGCTTTCCCACTCCATTTGGCAAGGGGAGAGCGTACCTGCACTGCACACTAACCGCGGTTTGCAAAGAAAGAGGATTTGCTGCACATTGCAAGGACACGGCTCTTTCCGAGGCAATCTGCAACCTGCTGTCAGATGGAAGTGCTCTCTGCCCTCTCCTGCCCAGCTCTAGGTACTAGCGGGCACTTGCCAGCCTGGCCGAGGCAAACAACCTCCAGAGATGTCTCAGAGCATAAGTGGAGCACAGATGCTCAAAAGCAGCAAAGCTGAAGAGCCTGGCTCAGCTTCACTAGTGTGCAATTGACTGACTGCGAAAAACAAAGCAGCAGAGCACCGGGCTTCTGGGCGCTGTGAAGGCAATTGCCAAAACCAGGCAGCTGCTCCTTCCCAAGCACAGGCAGCTGCCTATGTTCTTGCTTGTCGACAAACTCACCGCTGCCCTTCTTTTCAGCAGCTGCCACCGTCTTCTGTGCATCTCGCAGCCTCTGGCGACGAGCAAGACTTGCCAAGGTGGGACGCATCAGGACCAAGTCAAAACCCAGGCAAGTTGTCCTGGAACGCTTTCCATTCGCTTGCCGAGAGTGAATTCAAGAGGCAGGAGAGCGGCAGCCACCGTCCTCCAGCAGTCGGAAGGCTTGGCCCACAAGCCCGCTTCTTTGCGGCTTCGTTCTTCGCCTCTTCCAAGCAACCGCGATCTCTGCTTCTCGGAGGCGAAGAAGCGGCTAATTCGCGCACAGCTCAGTAGAGCGGCAGCGCAGCGCTCCGGAGCGCCGCTTCAAGCCGAAAGACGCCGGGAAGCGGCACTTTCCTCCGGATAGCTCCGGAGCCGCGCTTCTGCTTCTCTAGTCATCTCTAGCTTAGCGAAAAGCTTTCCCACTCCAGTTGGCAATGGGGAGAGCGTACCTGCACTGCACACTAACCGCGGTTTGCAAAGAAAGAGGATTTGCTGCACATTCCAAGGACACGGCTCTTTCCGAGGCAATCTGCAACCTGCTGTCAGATGGAAGTGCTCTCTGCCCTCTCCTGACCAGCTCTAGGTACTAGCGGGCACTTTCCAGCCTGGCCGAGGCAAACAACCTCCAGAGATGTCACAGAGCCTAAGTGGAGCACAGATGCTCAAAAGCAGCAAAGCTGAAGAGCCTGGCTCAGCTTCACTAGTGTGCAATTGACTGACTGCGAAAAACAAAGCAGCAGAGCACCGGGCTTCTGGGCGCTGTGAAGGCAATTGCCAAAACCAGGCAGCTGCTCCTTCCCAAGCACAGGCAGCTGCCTATGTTCTTGCTTGTCGACAAACTCACCGCTGCCCTTCTTTTCAGCAGCTGCCACCGTCTTCTGTGCATCTCGGAGCCTCTGGCGACGAGTAAGACTTGCCAAGGTGGGACGCATCAGGACCAAGTCAAAACCCAGCAAGTTGTCCTGGAACGCTTTCCATTCGCTTGCCGAGAGTGAATTCAACAGGCAGGAGAGCGGCAGCCACCGTCCTCCAGCAGTCGGAAGGCTTGGCACACAAGCCCGCTTCTTTGCGGCTTCGTTCTTCGCCTCTTCCAAGCAACCGCGATCTCTGCTTCTCGGAGGCGAAGAAGCGGCTAATTCGCGCACAGCTCAGTAGAGCGGCAGCGCAGCGCTCCGGAGCGCCGCTTCAAGCCGAAAGACGCCGGGAAGCGGCACTTTCCTCCGGATAGCTCCGGAGCCGCGCTTCTGCTTCTCTAGTCATCTCTAGCTTAGCGAAAAGCTTTCCCACTCCATTTGGCAAGGGGAGAGCGTACCTGCACTGCACACTAACCGCGGTTTGCAAAGAAAGAGGATTTGCTGCACATTGCAAGGACACGGCTCTTTCCGAGGCAATCTGCAACCTGCTGTCAGATGGAAGTGCTCTCTGCCCTCTCCTGCCCAGCTCTAGGTACTAGCGGGCACTTGCCAGCCTGGCCGAGGCAAACAACCTCCAGAGATGTCTCAGAGCATAAGTGGAGCACAGATGCTCAAAAGCAGCAAAGCTGAAGAGCCTGGCTCAGCTTCACTAGTGTGCAATTGACTGACTGCGAAAAACAAAGCAGCAGAGCACCGGGCTTCTGGGCGCTGTGAAGGCAATTGCCAAAACCAGGCAGCTGCTCCTTCCCAAGCACAGGCAGCTGCCTATGTTCTTGCTTGTCGACAAACTCACCGCTGCCCTTCTTTTCAGCAGCTGCCACCGTCTTCTGTGCATCTCGCAGCCTCTGGCGACGAGCAAGACTTGCCAAGGTGGGACGCATCAGGACCAAGTCAAAACCCAGGCAAGTTGTCCTGGAACGCTTTCCATTCGCTTGCCGAGAGTGAATTCAAGAGGCAGGAGAGCGGCAGCCACCGTCCTCCAGCAGTCGGAAGGCTTGGCCCACAAGCCCGCTTCTTTGCGGCTTCGTTCTTCGCCTCTTCCAAGCAACCGCGATCTCTGCTTCTCGGAGGCGAAGAAGCGGCTAATTCGCGCACAGCTCAGTAGAGCGGCAGCGCAGCGCTCCGGAGCGCCGCTTCAAGCCGAAAGACGCCGGGAAGCGGCACTTTCCTCCGGATAGCTCCGGAGCCGCGCTTCTGCTTCTCTAGTCATCTCTAGCTTAGCGAAAAGCTTTCCCACTCCAGTTGGCAATGGGAGAGCGTACCTGCACTGCACACTAACCGCGGTTTGCAAAGAAAGAGGATTTGCTGCACATTCCAAGGACACGGCTCTTTCCGAGGCAATCTGCAACCTGCTGTCAGATGGAAGTGCTCTCTGCCCTCTCCTGCCCAGCTCTAGGTACTAGCGGGCACTTGCCAGCCTGGGCGAGGCAAACAACCTCCAGAGATGTCACAGAGCATAAGTGGAGCACAGATGCTCAAAAGCAGCAAAGCTGAAGAGCCTGGCTCAGCTTCACTAGTGTGCAATTGACTGACTGCGAAAAACAAAGCAGCAGAGCACCGGGCTTCTGGCCGCTGTGAAGGCAATTGCCAAAACCAGGCAGCTGCTCCTTCCCAAGCACAGGCAGCTGCCTATGTTCTTGCTTGTCGACAAACTCACCGCTGCCCTTCTTTTCAGCAGCTGCCACCGTCTTCTGTGCATCTCGGAGCCTCTGGCGACGAGCAAGACTTGCCAAGGTGGGACGCATCAGGACCAAGTCAAAACCCAGGCAAGTTGTCCTGGAACTCTTTCCATTCACTTGCCGAGAGTGAATTCAACAGGCAGGAGAGCGGCAGCCACCGTCCTCCAGCAGTCGGAAGGCTTCGCACACAAGCCCGCTTCTTTGCGGCTTCGTTCTTCGCCTCTTCCAAGCAACCGCGATCTCTGCTTCTCGGAGGCGAAGAAGCGGCTAATTCGCGCACAGCTCAGTAGAGTGGCAGCGCAGCGCTCCGGAGCGCCGCTTCAAGCCGAAAGACGCCGGGAAGCGGCACTTTCCTCCGGATAGCTCCGGAGCCGCGCTTCTGCTTCTCTAGTCATCTCTAGCTTAGCGAAAAGCTTTCCCACTCCAGTTGGCAAGGGGAGAGCGTACCTGCACTGCACACTAACCGCGGTTTGCAAAGAAAGAGGATTTGCTGCACATTCCAAGGACACGGCTCTTTCCGAGGCAATCTGCAACCTGCTGTCAGATGGAAGTGCTCTCTGCCCTCTCCTGCCCAGCTCTAGGTACTAGCGGGCACTTTCCAGCCTGGCCGAGGCAAACAACCTCCAGAGATGTCTCAGAGCCTAAGTGGAGCACAGATGCTCAAAAGCAGCAAAGCTGAAGAGCCTGGCTCAGCTTCACTAGTGTGCAATTGACTGACTGCGAAAAACAAAGCAGCAGAGCACCGGGCTTCTGGGCGCTGTGAAGGCAATTGCCAAAACCAGGCAGCTGCTCCTTCCCAAGCACAGGCAGCTGCCTATGTTCTTGCTTGTCGACAAACTCACCGCTGCCCTTCTTTTCAGCAGCTGCCACCGTCTTCTGTGCATCTCGGAGCCTCTGGCGACGAGCAAGACTTGCCAAGGTGGGACGCATCAGGACCAAGTCAAAACCCAGGCAAGTTGTCCTGGAACGCTTTCCATTCGCTTGCCGAGAGTGAATTCAACAGGCAGGAGAGCGGCAGCCACCGTCCTCCAGCAGTCGGAAGGCTTGGCACACAAGCCCGCTTCTTTGCGGCTTCGTTCTTCGCCTCTTCCAAGCAACCGCGATCTCTGCTTCTCGGAGGCGAAGAAGCGGCTAATTCGCGCACAGCTCAGTAGAGCGGCAGCGCAGCGCTCCGGAGCGCCGCTTCAAGCCGAAAGACGCCGGGAAGCGGCACTTTCCTCCGGATAGCTCCGGAGCCGCGCTTCTGCTTCTCTAGTCATCTCTAGCTTAGCGAAAAGCTTTCCCACTCCATTTGGCAAGGGGAGAGCGTACCTGCACTGCACACTAACCGCGGTTTGCAAAGAAAGAGGATTTGCTGCACATTGCAAGGACACGGCTCTTTCCGAGGCAATCTGCAACCTGCTGTCAGATGGAAGTGCTCTCTGCCCTCTCCTGCCCAGCTCTAGGTACTAGCGGGCACTTGCCAGCCTGGCCGAGGCAAACAACCTCCAGAGATGTCTCAGAGCATAAGTGGAGCACAGATGCTCAAAAGCAGCAAAGCTGAAGAGCCTGGCTCAGCTTCACTAGTGTGCAATTGACTGACTGCGAAAAACAAAGCAGCAGAGCACCGGGCTTCTGGGCGCTGTGAAGGCAATTGCCAAAACCAGGCAGCTGCTCCTTCCCAAGCACAGGCAGCTGCCTATGTTCTTGCTTGTCGACAAACTCACCGCTGCCCTTCTTTTCAGCAGCTGCCACCGTCTTCTGTGCATCTCGCAGCCTCTGGCGACGAGCAAGACTTGCCAAGGTGGGACGCATCAGGACCAAGTCAAAACCCAGGCAAGTTGTCCTGGAACGCTTTCCATTCGCTTGCCGAGAGTGAATTCAAGAGGCAGGAGAGCGGCAGCCACCGTCCTCCAGCAGTCGGAAGGCTTGGCACACAAGCCCGCTTCTTTGCGGCTTCGTTCTTCGCCTCTTCCAAGCAACCGCGATCTCTGCTTCTCGGAGGCGAAGAAGCGGCTAATTCGCGCACAGCTCAGTAGAGCGGCAGCGCAGCGCTCCGGAGCGCCGCTTCAAGCCGAAAGACGCCGGGAAGCGGCACTTTCCTCCGGATAGCTCCGGAGCCGCGCTTCTGCTTCTCTAGTCATCTCTAGCTTAGCGAAAAGCTTTCCCACTCCAGTTGGCAAGGGGAGAGCGTACCTGCACTGCACACTAACCGCGGTTTGCAAAGAAAGAGGATTTGCTGCACATTCCAAGGACACGGCTCTTTCCGAGGCAATCTGCAACCTGCTGTCAGATGGAAGTGCTCTCTGCCCTCTCCTGCCCAGCTCTAGGTACTAGCGGGCACTTTCCAGCCTGGGCGAGGCAAACAAGCTCGAGAGATGTCACAGAGCCTAAGTGGAGCACAGATGCTCAAAAGCAGCAAAGCTGAAGAGCCTGGCTCAGCTTCACTAGTGTGCAATTGACTGACTGCGAAAAACAAAGCAGCAGAGCACCGGGCTTCTGGGCGCTGTGAAGGCAATTGCCAAAACCAGGCAGCTGCTCCTTCCCAAGCACAGGCAGCTGCCTATGTTCTTGCTTGTCGACAAACTCACCGCTGCCCTTCTTTTCAGCAGCTGCCACCGTCTTCTGTGCATCTCGGAGCCTCTGGCGACGAGCAAGACTTGCCAAGGTGGGACGCATCAGGACCAAGTCAAAACCCAGGCAAGTTGTCCTGGAACGCTTTCCATTCGCTTGCCGAGAGTGAATTCAACAGGCAGGAGAGCGGCAGCCACCGTCCTCCAGCAGTCGGAAGGCTTGGCCCACAAGCCCGCTTCTTTGCGGCTTCGTTCTTCGCCTCTTCCAAGCAACCGCGATCTCTGCTTCTCGGAGGCGAAGAAGCGGCTAATTCGCGCACAGCTCAGTAGAGCGGCAGCGCAGCGCTCCGGAGCGCCGCTTCAAGCCGAAAGACGCCGGGAAGCGGCACTTTCCTCCGGATAGCTCCGGAGCCGCGCTTCTGCTTCTCTAGTCATCTCTAGCTTAGCGAAAAGCTTTCCCACTCCAGTTGGCAATGGGAGAGCGTACCTGCACTGCACACTAACCGCGGTTTGCAAAGAAAGAGGATTTGCTGCACATTGCAAGGACACGGCTCTTTCCGAGGCAATCTGCAACCTGCTGTCAGATGGAAGTGCTCTCTGCCCTCTCCTGCCCAGCTCTAGGTACTAGCGGGCACTTGCCAGCCTGGGCGAGGCAAACAACCTCCAGAGATGTCACAGAGCATAAGTGGAGCACAGATGCTCAAAAGCAGCAAAGCTGAAGAGCCTGGCTCAGCTTCACTAGTGTGCAATTGACTGACTGCGAAAAACAAAGCAGCAGAGCACCGGGCTTCTGGGCGCTGTGAAGGCAATTGCCAAAAGCAGGCAGCTGCTCCTTCCCAAGCACAGGCAGCTGCCTATGTTCTTGCTTGTCGACAAACTCACCGCTGCCCTTCTTTTCAGCAGCTGCCACCGTCTTCTGTGCATCTCGGAGCCTCTGGCGACGAGCAAGACTTGCCAAGGTGGGAGGCATCAGGACCAAGTCAAAACCCAGGCAAGTTGTCCTGGAACGCTTTCCATTCGCTTGCCGAGAGTGAATTCAAGAGGCAGGAGTGCGGCAGCCACCGTCCTCCGGCAGTCGGAAGGCTTGGCACACAAGCCCGCTTCTTTGCGGCTTCGTTCTTCGCCTCTTCCAAGCAACCGCGATCTCTGCTTCTCGGAGGCGAAGAAGCGGCTAATTCGCGCACAGCTCAGTAGAGCGGCAGCGCAGCGCTCCGGAGCGCCGCTTCAAGCCGAAAGACGCCGGGAAGCGGCACTTTCCTCCGGATAGCTCCGGAGCCGCGCTTCTGCTTCTCTAGTCATCTCTAGCTTAGCGAAAAGCTTTCCCACTCCAGTTGGCAATGGGAGAGCGTACCTGCACTGCACACTAACCGCGGTTTGCAAAGAAAGAGGATTTGCTGCACATTGCAAGGACACGGCTCTTTCCGAGGCAATCTGCAACCTGCTGTCAGATGGAAGTGCTCTCTGCCCTCTCCTGCCCAGCTCTAGGTACTAGCGGGCACTTGCCAGCCTGGCCGAGGCAAACAACCTCCAGAGATGTCACAGAGCATAAGTGGAGCACAGATGCTCAAAAGCAGCAAAGCTGAAGAGCCTGGCTCAGCTTCACTAGTGTGCAATTGACTGACTGCGAAAAACAAAGCAGCAGAGCACCGGGCTTCTGGCCGCTGTGAAGGCAATTGCCAAAAGCAGGCAGCTGCTCCTTCCCAAGCACAGGCAGCTGCCTATGTTCTTGCTTGTCGACAAACTCACCGCTGCCCTTCTTTTCAGCAGCTGCCACCGTCTTCTGTGCATCTCGGAGCCTCTGGCGACGAGCAAGACTTGCCAAGGTGGGACGCATCAGGACCAAGTCAAAACCCAGGCAAGTTGTCCTGGAACGCTTTCCATTCGCTTGCCGAGAGTGAATTCAAGAGGCAGGAGAGCGGCAGCTACCACCGTCCTCCAGCAGTCGGAAGGCTTGGCACACAAGCCCGCTTCTTTGCGGCTTCGTTCTTCGCCTCTTCCAAGCAACCGCGATCTCTGCTTCTCGGAGGCGAAGAAGCGGCTAATTCGCGCACAGCTCAGTAGAGCGCCAGCGCAGCGCTCCGGAGCGCCGCTTCAAGCCGAAAGACGCCGGGAAGCAGCACTTTCCTCCGGATAGCTCCGGAGCCGCGCTTCTGCTTCTCTAGTCATCTCTAGCTTAGCGAAAAGCTTTCCCACTCCATTTGGCAAGGGGAGAGCGTACCTGCACTGCACACTAACCGCGGTTTGCAAAGAAAGAGGATTTGCTGCACATTGCAAGGACACGGCTCTTTCCGAGGCAATCTGCAACCTGCTGTCAGATGGAAGTGCTCTCTGCCCTCTCCTGCCCAGCTCTAGGTACTAGCGGGCACTTTCCAGCCTGGCCGAGGCAAACAACCTCCAGAGATGTCACAGAGCATAAGTGGAGCACAGATGCTCAAAAGCAGCAAAGCTGAAGAGCCTGGCTCAGCTTCACTAGTGTGCAATTGACTGACTGCGAAAAACAAAGCAGCAGAGCACCGGGCTTCTGGGCGCTGTGAAGGCAATTGCCAAAAGCAGGCAGCTGCTCCTTCCCAAGCACAGGCAGCTGCCTATGTTCTTGCTTGTCGACAAACTCACCGCTGCCCTTCTTTTCAGCAGCTGCCACCGTCTTCTGTGCATCTCGGAGCCTCTGGCGACGAGCAAGACTTGCCAAGGTGGGACGCAGCAGGACCAAGTCAAAACCCAGGCAAGTTGTCCTGGAATGCTTTCCATTCGCTTGCTGAGAGTGAATTCAACAGGCAGGAGAGCGGCAGCCACCGTCCTCCAGCAGTCGGAAGGCTTGGCACACAAGCCCGCTTCTTTGCGGCTTCGTTCTTCGCCTCTTCCAAGCAACCGCGATCTCTGCTTCTCGGAGGCGAAGAAGCGGCTAATTCGCGCACAGCTCAGTAGAGCGGCAGCGCAGCGCTCCGGAGCGCCGCTTCAAGCCGAAAGACGCCGGGAAGCGGCACTTTCCTCCGGATAGCTCCGGAGCCGCGCTTCTGCTTCTCTAGTCATCTCTAGCTTAGCGAAAAGCTTTCCCACTCCAGTTGGCAAGGGGAGAGCGTACCTGCACTGCACACTAACCGCGGTTTGCAAAGAAAGAGGATTTGCTGCACATTGCAAGGACACGGCTCTTTCCGAGGCAATCTGCAACCTGCTGTCAGATGGAAGTGCTCTCTGCCCTCTCCTGCCCAGCTCTAGGTACTAGCGGGCACTTGCCAGCCTGGCCGAGGCAAACAACCTCCAGAGATGTCTCAGAGCATAAGTGGAGCACAGATGCTCAAAAGCAGCAAAGCTGAAGAGCCTGGCTCAGCTTCACTAGTGTGCAATTGACTGACTGCGAAAAACAAAGCAGCAGAGCACCGGGCTTCTGGGCGCTGTGAAGGCAATTGCCAAAACCAGGCAGCTGCTCCTTCCCAAGCACAGGCAGCTGCCTATGTTCTTGCTTGTCGACAAACTCACCGCTGCCCTTCTTTTCAGCAGCTGCCACCGTCTTCTGTGCATCTCGCAGCCTCTGGCGACGAGCAAGACTTGCCAAGGTGGGACGCATCAGGACCAAGTCAAAACCCAGGCAAGTTGTCCTGGAACGCTTTCCATTCGCTTGCCGAGAGTGAATTCAAGAGGCAGGAGAGCGGCAGCCACCGTCCTCCAGCAGTCGGAAGGCTTGGCACACAAGCCCGCTTCTTTGCGGCTTCGTTCTTCGCCTCTTCCAAGCAACCGCGATCTCTGCTTCTCGGAGGCGAAGAAGCGGCTAATTCGCGCACAGCTCAGTAGAGCGGCAGCGCAGCGCTCCGGAGCGCCGCTTCAAGCCGAAAGACGCCGGGAAGCGGCACTTTCCTCCGGATAGCTCCGGAGCCGCGCTTCTGCTTCTCTAGTCATCTCTAGCTTAGCGAAAAGCTTTCCCACTCCAGTTGGCAAGGGGAGAGCGTACCTGCACTGCACACTAACCGCGGTTTGCAAAGAAAGAGGATTTGCTGCACATTCCAAGGACACGGCTCTTTCCGAGGCAATCTGCAACCTGCTGTCAGATGGAAGTGCTCTCTGCCCTCTCCTGCCCAGCTCTAGGTACTAGCGGGCACTTGCCAGCCTGGGCGAGGCAAACAACCTCCAGAGATGTCACAGAGCATAAGTGGAGCACAGATGCTCAAAAGCAGCAAAGCTGAAGAGCCTGGCTCAGCTTCACTAGTGTGCAATTGACTGACTGCGAAAAACAAAGCAGCAGAGCACCGGGCTTCTGGGCGCTGTGAAGGCAATTGCCAAAACCAGGCAGCTGCTCCTTCCCAAGCACAGGCAGCTGCCTATGTTCTTGCTTGTCGACAAACTCACCGCTGCCCTTCTTTTCAGCAGCTGCCACCGTCTTCTGTGCATCTCGGAGCCTCTGGCGACGAGCAAGACTTGCCAAGGTGGGACGCATCAGGACCAAGTCAAAACCCAGGCAAGTTGTCCTGGAACGCTTTCCATTCGCTTGCCGAGAGTGAATTCAACAGGCAGGAGAGCGGCAGCCACCGTCCTCCAGCAGTCGGAAGGCTTGGCACACAAGCCCGCTTCTTTGCGGCTTCGTTCTTCGCCTCTTCCAAGCAACCGCGATCTCTGCTTCTCGGAGGCGAAGAAGCGGCTAATTCGCGCACAGCTCAGTAGAGCGGCAGCGCAGCGCTCCGGAGCGCCGCTTCAAGCCGAAAGACGCCGGGAAGCGGCACTTTCCTCCGGATAGCTCCGGAGCCGCGCTTCTGCTTCTCTAGTCATCTCTAGCTTAGCGAAAAGCTTTCCCACTCCAGTTGGCAATGGGAGAGCGTACCTGCACTGCACACTAACCGCGGTTTGCAAAGAAAGAGGATTTGCTGCACATTGCAAGGACACGGCTCTTTCCGAGGCAATCTGCAACCTGCTGTCAGATGGAAGTGCTCTCTGCCCTCTCCTGCCCAGCTCTAGGTACTAGCGGGCACTTGCCAGCCTGGGCGAGGCAAACAACCTCCAGAGATGTCACAGAGCATAAGTGGAGCACAGATGCTCAAAAGCAGCAAAGCTGAAGAGCCTGGCTCAGCTTCACTAGTGTGCAATTGACTGACTGCGAAAAACAAAGCAGCAGAGCACCGGGCTTCTGGGCGCTGTGAAGGCAATTGCCAAAAGCAGGCAGCTGCTCCTTCCCAAGCACAGGCAGCTGCCTATGTTCTTGCTTGTCGACAAACTCACCGCTGCCCTTCTTTTCAGCAGCTGCCACCGTCTTCTGTGCATCTCGGAGCCTCTGGCGACGAGCAAGACTTGCCAAGGTGGGAGGCATCAGGACCAAGTCAAAACCCAGGCAAGTTGTCCTGGAACGCTTTCCATTCGCTTGCCGAGAGTGAATTCAAGAGGCAGGAGTGCGGCAGCCACCGTCCTCCGGCAGTCGGAAGGCTTGGCACACAAGCCCGCTTCTTTGCGGCTTCGTTCTTCGCCTCTTCCAAGCAACCGCGATCTCTGCTTCTCGGAGGCGAAGAAGCGGCTAATTCGCGCACAGCTCAGTAGAGCGGCAGCGCAGCGCTCCGGAGCGCCGCTTCAAGCCGAAAGACGCCGGGAAGCGGCACTTTCCTCCGGATAGCTCCGGAGCCGCGCTTCTGCTTCTCTAGTCATCTCTAGCTTAGCGAAAAGCTTTCCCACTCCAGTTGGCAATGGGAGAGCGTACCTGCACTGCACACTAACCGCGGTTTGCAAAGAAAGAGGATTTGCTGCACATTGCAAGGACACGGCTCTTTCCGAGGCAATCTGCAACCTGCTGTCAGATGGAAGTGCTCTCTGCCCTCTCCTGCCCAGCTCTAGGTACTAGCGGGCACTTGCCAGCCTGGCCGAGGCAAACAACCTCCAGAGATGTCACAGAGCATAAGTGGAGCACAGATGCTCAAAAGCAGCAAAGCTGAAGAGCCTGGCTCAGCTTCACTAGTGTGCAATTGACTGACTGCGAAAAACAAAGCAGCAGAGCACCGGGCTTCTGGGCGCTGTGAAGGCAATTGCCAAAAGCAGGCAGCTGCTCCTTCCCAAGCACAGGCAGCTGCCTATGTTCTTGCTTGTCGACAAACTCACCGCTGCCCTTCTTTTCAGCAGCTGCCACCGTCTTCTGTGCATCTCGGAGCCTCTGGCGACGAGCAAGACTTGCCAAGGTGGGACGCATCAGGACCAAGTCAAAACCCAGGCAAGTTGTCCTGGAACGCTTTCCATTCGCTTGCCGAGAGTGAATTCAAGAGGCAGGAGAGCGGCAGCTACCACCGTCCTCCAGCAGTCGGAAGGCTTGGCACACAAGCCCGCTTCTTTGCGGCTTCGTTCTTCGCCTCTTCCAAGCAACCGCGATCTCTGCTTCTCGGAGGCGAAGAAGCGGCTAATTCGCGCACAGCTCAGTAGAGCGCCAGCGCAGCGCTCCGGAGCGCCGCTTCAAGCCGAAAGACGCCGGGAAGCAGCACTTTCCTCCGGATAGCTCCGGAGCCGCGCTTCTGCTTCTCTAGTCATCTCTAGCTTAGCGAAAAGCTTTCCCACTCCAGTTGGCAAGGGGAGAGCGTACCTGCACTGCACACTAACCGCGGTTTGCAAAGAAAGAGGATTTGCTGCACATTGCAAGGACACGGCTCTTTCCGAGGCAATCTGCAACCTGCTGTCAGATGGAAGTGCTCTCTGCCCTCTCCTGCCCAGCTCTAGGTACTAGCGGGCACTTTCCAGCCTGGCCGAGGCAAACAACCTCCAGAGATGTCACAGAGCATAAGTGGAGCACAGATGCTCAAAAGCAGCAAAGCTGAAGAGCCTGGCTCAGCTTCACTAGTGTGCAATTGACTGACTGCGAAAAACAAAGCAGCAGAGCACCGGGCTTCTGGGCGCTGTGAAGGCAATTGCCAAAACCAGGCAGCTGCTCCTTCCCAAGCACAGGCAGCTGCCTATGTTCTTGCTTGTCGACAAACTCACCGCTGCCCTTCTTTTCAGCAGCTGCCACCGTCTTCTGTGCATCTCGGAGCCTCTGGCGACGAGCAAGACTTGCCAAGGTGGGACGCAGCAGGACCAAGTCAAAACCCAGGCAAGTTGTCCTGGAATGCTTTCCATTCGCTTGCTGAGAGTGAATTCAACAGGCAGGAGAGCGGCAGCCACCGTCCTCCGGCAGTCGGAAGGCTTGGCACACAAGCCCGCTTCTTTGCGGCTTCGTTCTTCGCCTCTTCCAAGCAACCGCGATCTCTGCTTCTCGGAGGCGAAGAAGCGGCTAATTCGCGCACAGCTCAGTAGAGCGGCAGCGCAGCGCTCCGGAGCGCCGCTTCAAGCCGAAAGACGCCGGGAAGCGGCACTTTCCTCCGGATAGCTCCGGAGCCGCGCTTCTGCTTCTCTAGTCATCTCTAGCTTAGCGAAAAGCTTTCCCACTCCATTTGGCAAGGGGAGAGCGTACCTGCACTGCACACTAACCGCGGTTTGCAAAGAAAGAGGATTTGCTGCACATTGCAAGGACACGGCTCTTTCCGAGGCAATCTGCAACCTGCTGTCAGATGGAAGTGCTCTCTGCCCTCTCCTGCCCAGCTCTAGGTACTAGCGGGCACTTGCCAGCCTGGCCGAGGCAAACAACCTCCAGAGATGTCTCAGAGCATAAGTGGAGCACAGATGCTCAAAAGCAGCAAAGCTGAAGAGCCTGGCTCAGCTTCACTAGTGTGCAATTGACTGACTGCGAAAAACAAAGCAGCAGAGCACCGGGCTTCTGGGCGCTGTGAAGGCAATTGCCAAAACCAGGCAGCTGCTCCTTCCCAAGCACAGGCAGCTGCCTATGTTCTTGCTTGTCGACAAACTCACCGCTGCCCTTCTTTTCAGCAGCTGCCACCGTCTTCTGTGCATCTCGCAGCCTCTGGCGACGAGCAAGACTTGCCAAGGTGGGACGCATCAGGACCAAGTCAAAACCCAGGCAAGTTGTCCTGGAACGCTTTCCATTCGCTTGCCGAGAGTGAATTCAACAGGCAGGAGAGCGGCAGCCACCGTCCTCCAGCAGTCGGAAGGCTTGGCACACAAGCCCGCTTCTTTGCGGCTTCGTTCTTCGCCTCTTCCAAGCAACCGCGATCTCTGCTTCTCGGAGGCGAAGAAGCGGCTAATTCGCGCACAGCTCAGTAGAGCGGCAGCGCAGCGCTCCGGAGCGCCGCTTCAAGCCGAAAGACGCCGGGAAGCGGCACTTTCCTCCGGATAGCTCCGGAGCCGCGCTTCTGCTTCTCTAGTCATCTCTAGCTTAGCGAAAAGCTTTCCCACTCCATTTGGCAAGGGGAGAGCGTACCTGCACTGCACACTAACCGCGGTTTGCAAAGAAAGAGGATTTGCTGCACATTGCAAGGACACGGCTCTTTCCGAGGCAATCTGCAACCTGCTGTCAGATGGAAGTGCTCTCTGCCCTCTCCTGCCCAGCTCTAGGTACTAGCGGGCACTTTCCAGCCTGGGCGAGGCAAACAACCTCCAGAGATGTCACAGAGCATAAGTGGAGCACAGATGCTCAAAAGCAGCAAAGCTGAAGAGCCTGGCTCAGCTTCACTAGTGTGCAATTGACTGACTGCGAAAAACAAAGCAGCAGAGCACCGGGCTTCTGGGCGCTGTGAAGGCAATTGCCAAAACCAGGCAGCTGCTCCTTCCCAAGCACAGGCAGCTGCCTATGTTCTTGCTTGTCGACAAACTCACCGCTGCCCTTCTTTTCAGCAGCTGCCACCGTCTTCTGTGCATCTCGGAGCCTCTGGCGACGAGCAAGACTTGCCAAGGTGGGACGCATCAGGACCAAGTCAAAACCCAGGCAAGTTGTCCTGGAACGCTTTCCATTCGCTTGCCGAGAGTGAATTCAACAGGCAGGAGAGCGGCAGCCACCGTCCTCCAGCAGTCGGAAGGCTTGGCACACAAGCCCGCTTCTTTGCGGCTTCGTTCTTCGCCTCTTCCAAGCAACCGCGATCTCTGCTTCTCGGAGGCGAAGAAGCGGCTAATTCGCGCACAGCTCAGTAGAGCGGCAGCGCAGCGCTCCGGAGCGCCGCTTCAAGCCGAAAGACGCCGGGAAGCGGCACTTTCCTCCGGATAGCTCCGGAGCCGCGCTTCTGCTTCTCTAGTCATCTCTAGCTTAGCGAAAAGCTTTCCCACTCCAGTTGGCAAGGGGAGAGCGTACCTGCACTGCACACTAACCGCGGTTTGCAAAGAAAGAGGATTTGCTGCACATTCCAAGGACACGGCTCTTTCCGAGGCAATCTGCAACCTGCTGTCAGATGGAAGTGCTCTCTGCCCTCTCCTGCCCAGCTCTAGGTACTAGCGGGCACTTTCCAGCCTGGGCGAGGCAAACAACCTCCAGAGATGTCACAGAGCATAAGTGGAGCACAGATGCTCAAAAGCAGCAAAGCTGAAGAGCCTGGCTCAGCTTCACTAGTGTGCAATTGACTGACTGCGAAAAACAAAGCAGCAGAGCACCGGGCTTCTGGGCGCTGTGAAGGCAATTGCCAAAACCAGGCAGCTGCTCCTTCCCAAGCACAGGCAGCTGCCTATGTTCTTGCTTGTCGACAAACTCACCGCTGCCCTTCTTTTCAGCAGCTGCCACCGTCTTCTGTGCATCTCGGAGCCTCTGGCGACGAGCAAGACTTGCCAAGGTGGGACGCATCAGGACCAAGTCAAAACCCAGGCAAGTTGTCCTGGAACGCTTTCCATTCGCTTGCCGAGAGTGAATTCAACAGGCAGGAGTGCGGCAGCCACCGTCCTCCGGCAGTCGGAAGGCTTGGCACACAAGCCCGCTTCTTTGCGGCTTCGTTCTTCGCCTCTTCCAAGCAACCGCGATCTCTGCTTCTCGGAGGCGAAGAAGCGGCTAATTCGCGCACAGCTCAGTAGAGCGGCAGCGCAGCGCTCCGGAGCGCCGCTTCAAGCCGAAAGACGCCGGGAAGCGGCACTTTCCTCCGGATAGCTCCGGAGCCGCGCTTCTGCTTCTCTAGTCATCTCTAGCTTAGCGAAAAGCTTTCCCACTCCAGTTGGCAAGGGGAGAGCGTACCTGCACTGCACACTAACCGCGGTTTGCAAAGAAAGAGGATTTGCTGCACATTGCAAGGACACGGCTCTTTCCGAGGCAATCTGCAACCTGCTGTCAGATGGAAGTGCTCTCTGCCCTCTCCTGCCCAGCTCTAGGTACTAGCGGGCACTTTCCAGCCTGGGCGAGGCAAACAACCTCCAGAGATGTCTCAGAGCATAAGTGGAGCACAGATGCTCAAAAGCAGCAAAGCTGAAGAGCCTGGCTCAGCTTCACTAGTGTGCAATTGACTGACTGCGAAAAACAAAGCAGCAGAGCACCGGGCTTCTGGGCGCTGTGAAGGCAATTGCCAAAACCAGGCAGCTGCTCCTTCCCAAGCACAGGCAGCTGCCTATGTTCTTGCTTGTCGACAAACTCACCGCTGCCCTTCTTTTCAGCAGCTGCCACCGTCTTCTGTGCATCTCGCAGCCTCTGGCGACGAGCAAGACTTGCCAAGGTGGGACGCAGCAGGACCAAGTCAAAACCCAGGCAAGTTGTCCTGGAATGCTTTCCATTCGCTTGCTGAGAGTGAATTCAACAGGCAGGAGAGCGGCAGCCACCGTCCTCCAGCTGTCGGAAGGCTTGGCACACAAGCCCGCTTCTTTGCGGCTTCGTTCTTCGCCTCTTCCAAGCAACCGCGATCTCTGCTTCTCGGAGGCGAAGAAGCGGCTAATTCGCGCACAGCTCAGTAGAGCGGCAGCGCAGCGCTCCGGAGCGCCGCTTCAAGCCGAAAGACGCCGGGAAACGGCACTTTCCTCCGGATAGCTCCGGAGCCGCGCTTCTGCTTCTCTAGTCATCTCTAGCTTAGCGAAAAGCTTTCCCAGTCCAGTTGGCAAGGGGAGAGCGTACCTGCACTGCACACTAACCGCGGTTTGCAAAGAAAGAGGATTTGCTGCACATTCCAAGGACACGGCTCTTTCCGAGGCAATCTGCAACCTGCTGTCAGATGGAAGTGCTCTCTGCCCTCTCCTGCCCAGCTCTAGGTACTAGCGGGCACTTTCCAGCCTGGCCGAGGCAAACAACCTCCAGAGATGTCTCAGAGCGTAAGTGGAGCACAGATGCTCAAAAGCAGCAAAGCTGAAGAGCCTGGCTCAGCTTCACTAGTGTGCAATTGACTGACTGCGAAAAACAAAGCAGCAGAGCACCGGGCTTCTGGGCGCTGTGAAGGCAATTGCCAAAACCAGGCAGCTGCTCCTTCCCAAGCACAGGCAGCTGCCTATGTTCTTGCTTGTCGACAAACTCACCGCTGCCCTTCTTTTCAGCAGCTGCCACCGTCTTCTGTGCATCTCGGAGCCTCTGGCGACGAGCAAGACTTGCCAAGGTGGGACGCATCAGGACCAAGTCAAAACCCAGGCAAGTTGTCCTGGAACGCTTTCCATTCGCTTGCCGAGAGTGAATTCAACAGGCAGGAGAGCGGCAGCCACCGTCCTCCGGCAGTCGGAAGGCTTGGCACACAAGCCCGCTTCTTTGCGGCTTCGTTCTTCGCCTCTTCCAAGCAACCGCGATCTCTGCTTCTCGGAGGCGAAGAAGCGGCTAATTCGCGCACAGCTCAGTAGAGCGCCAGCGCAGCGCTCCGGAGCGCCGCTTCAAGCCGAAAGACGCCGGGAAGCGGCACTTTCCTCCGGATAGCTCCGGAGCCGCGCTTCTGCTTCTCTAGTCATCTCTAGCTTAGCGAAAAGCTTTCCCACTCCAGTTGGCAAGGGGAGAGCGTACCTGCACTGCACACTAACCGCGGTTTGCAAAGAAAGAGGATTTGCTGCACATTCCAAGGACACGGCTCTTTCCGAGGCAATCTGCAACCTGCTGTCAGATGGAAGTGCTCTCTGCCCTCTCCTGCCCAGCTCTAGGTACTAGCGGGCACTTTCCAGCCTGGCCGAGGCAAACAACCTCCAGAGATGTCTCAGAGCGTAAGTGGAGCACAGATGCTCAAAAGCAGCAAAGCTGAAGAGCCTGGCTCAGCTTCACTAGTGTGCAATTGACTGACTGCGAAAAACAAAGCAGCAGAGCACCGGGCTTCTGGGCGCTGTGAAGGCAATTGCCAAAACCAGGCAGCTGCTCCTTCCCAAGCACAGGCAGCTGCCTATGTTCTTGCTTGTCGACAAACTCACCGCTGCCCTTCTTTTCAGCAGCTGCCACCGTCTTCTGTGCATCTCGGAGCCTCTGGCGACGAGCAAGACTTGCCAAGGTGGGAGGCATCAGGACCAAGTCAAAACCCAGGCAAGTTGTCCTGGAACGCTTTCCATTTGCTTGCCGAGAGTGAATTCAACAGGCAGGAGTGCGGCAGCCACCGTCCTCCAGCAGTCGGAAGGCTTCGCACACAAGCCCGCTTCTTTGCGGCTTCGTTCTTCGCCTCTTCCAAGCAACCGCGATCTCTGCTTCTCGGAGGCGAAGAAGCGGCTAATTCGCGCACAGCTCAGTAGAGCGGCAGCGCAGCGCTCCGGAGCGCCGCTTCAAGCCGAAAGACGCCGGGAAGCGGCACTTTCCTCCGGATAGCTCCGGAGCCGCGCTTCTGCTTCTCTAGTCATCTCTAGCTTAGCGAAAAGCTTTCCCACTCCATTTGGCAAGGGGAGAGCGTACCTGCACTGCACACTAACCGCGGTTTGCAAAGAAAGAGGATTTGCTGCACATTGCAAGGACACGGCTCTTTCCGAGGCAATCTGAAACCTGCTGTCAGATGGAAGTGCTCTCTGCCCTCTCCTGCCCAGCTCTAGGTACTAGCGGGCACTTTCCAGCCTGGGCGAGGCAAACAACCTCCAGAGATGTCACAGAGCATAAGTGGGGCACAGATGCTCAAAAGCAGCAAAGCTGAAGAGCCTGGCTCAGCTTCACTAGTGTGCAATTGACTGACTGCGAAAAACAAAGCAGCAGAGCACCGGGCTTCTGGGCGCTGTGAAGGCAATTGCCAAAACCAGGCAGCTGCTCCTTCCCAAGCACAGGCAGCTGCCTATGTTCTTGCTTGTCGACAAACTCACCGCTGCCCTTCTTTTCAGCAGCTGCCACCGTCTTCTGTGCATCTCGGAGCCTCTGGCGACGAGCAAGACTTGCCAAGGTGGGACGCATCAGGACCAAGTCAAAACCCAGGCAAGTTGTCCTGGAACGCTTTCCATTCGCTTGCCGAGAGTGAATTCAACAGGCAGGAGAGCGGCAGCCACCGTCCTCCAGCAGTCGGAAGGCTTGGCACACAAGCCCGCTTCTTTGCGGCTTCGTTCTTCGCCTCTTCCAAGCAACCGCGATCTCTGCTTCTCGGAGGCGAAGAAGCGGCTAATTCGCGCACAGCTCAGTAGAGCGGCAGCGCAGCGCTCCGGAGCGCCGCTTCAAGCCGAAAGACGCCGGGAAGCGGCACTTTCCTCCGGATAGCTCCGGAGCCGCGCTTCTGCTTCTCTAGTCATCTCTAGCTTAGCGAAAAGCTTTCCCACTCCAGTTGGCAAGGGGAGAGCGTACCTGCACTGCACACTAACCGCGGTTTGCAAAGAAAGAGGATTTGCTGCACATTGCAAGGACACGGCTCTTTCCGAGGCAATCTGCAACCTGCTGTCAGATGGAAGTGCTCTCTGCCCTCTCCTGCCCAGCTCTAGGTACTAGCGGGCACTTTCCAGCCTGGGCGAGGCAAACAACCTCCAGAGATGTCACAGAGCATAAGTGGAGCACAGATGCTCAAAAGCAGCAAAGCTGAAGAGCCTGGCTCAGCTTCACTAGTGTGCAATTGACTGACTGCGAAAAACAAAGCAGCAGAGCACCGGGCTTCTGGGCGCTGTGAAGGCAATTGCCAAAACCAGGCAGCTGCTCCTTCCCAAGCACAGGCAGCTGCCTATGTTCTTGCTTGTCGACAAACTCACCGCTGCCCTTCTTTTCAGCAGCTGCCACCGTCTTCTGTGCATCTCGGAGCCTCTGGCGACGAGCAAGACTTGCCAAGGTGGGACGCATCAGGACCAAGTCAAAACCCAGGCAAGTTGTCCTGGAACGCTTTCCATTCGCTTGCCGAGAGTGAATTCAACAGGCAGGAGTGCGGCAGCCACCGTCCTCCGGCAGTCGGAAGGCTTGGCACACAAGCCCGCTTCTTTGCGGCTTCGTTCTTCGCCTCTTCCAAGCAACCGCGATCTCTGCTTCTCGGAGGCGAAGAAGCGGCTAATTCGCGCACAGCTCAGTAGAGCGGCAGCGCAGCGCTCCGGAGCGCCGCTTCAAGCCGAAAGACGCCGGGAAGCGGCACTTTCCTCCGGATAGCTCCGGAGCCGCGCTTCTGCTTCTCTAGTCATCTCTAGCTTAGCGAAAAGCTTTCCCAGTCCAGTTGGCAATGGGAGAGCGTACCTGCACTGCACACTAACCGCGGTTTGCAAAGAAAGAGGATTTGCTGCACATTGCAAGGACACGGCTCTTTCCGAGGCAATCTGCAACCTGCTGTCAGATGGAAGTGCTCTCTGCCCTCTCCTGCCCAGCTCTAGGTACTAGCGGGCACTTGCCAGCCTGGGCGAGGCAAACAACCTCCAGAGATGTCACAGAGCATAAGTGGAGCACAGATGCTCAAAAGCAGCAAAGCTGAAGAGCCTGGCTCAGCTTCACTAGTGTGCAATTGACTGACTGCGAAAAACAAAGCAGCAGAGCACCGGGCTTCTGGGCGCTGTGAAGGCAATTGCCAAAAGCAGGCAGCTGCTCCTTCCCAAGCACAGGCAGCTGCCTATGTTCTTGCTTGTCGACAAACTCACCGCTGCCCTACTTTTCAGCAGCTGCCACCGTCTTCTGTGCATCTCGGAGCCTCTGGCGACGAGCAAGACTTGCCAAGGTGGGAGGCATCAGGACCAAGTCAAAACCCAGGCAAGTTGTCCTGGAACGCTTTCCATTCGCTTGCCGAGAGTGAATTCAAGAGGCAGGAGTGCGGCAGCCACCGTCCTCCGGCAGTCGGAAGGCTTGGCACACAAGCCCGCTTCTTTGCGGCTTCGTTCTTCGCCTCTTCCAAGCAACCGCGATCTCTGCTTCTCGGAGGCGAAGAAGCGGCTAATTCGCGCAGAGCTCAGTAGAGCGGCAGCGCAGCGCTCCGGAGCGCCGCTTCAAGCCGAAAGACGCCGGGAAGCGGCACTTTCCTCCGGATAGCTCCGGAGCCGCGCTTCTGCTTCTCTAGTCATCTCTAGCTTAGCGAAAAGCTTTCCCACTCCAGTTGGCAATGGGAGAGCGTACCTGCACTGCACACTAACCGCGGTTTGCAAAGAAAGAGGATTTGCTGCACATTGCAAGGACACGGCTCTTTCCGAGGCAATCTGCAACCTGCTGTCAGATGGAAGTGCTCTCTGCCCTCTCCTGCCCAGCTCTAGGTACTAGCGGGCACTTTCCAGCCTGGCCGAGGCAAACAACCTCCAGAGATGTCACAGAGCATAAGTGGAGCACAGATGCTCAAAAGCAGCAAAGCTGAAGAGCCTGGCTCAGCTTCACTAGTGTGCAATTGACTGACTGCGAAAAACAAAGCAGCAGAGCACCGGGCTTCTGGGCGCTGTGAAGGCAATTGCCAAAAGCAGGCAGCTGCTCCTTCCCAAGCACAGGCAGCTGCCTATGTTCTTGCTTGTCGACAAACTCACCGCTGCCCTTCTTTTCAGCAGCTGCCACCGTCTTCTGTGCATCTCGGAGCCTCTGGCGACGAGCAAGACTTGCCAAGGTGGGACGCAGCAGGACCAAGTCAAAACCCAGGCAAGTTGTCCTGGAATGCTTTCCATTCGCTTGCTGAGAGTGAATTCAACAGGCAGGAGAGCGGCAGCCACCGTCCTCCAGCAGTCGGAAGGCTTCGCACACAAGCCCGCTTCTTTGCGGCTTCGTTCTTCGCCTCTTCCAAGCAACCGCGATCTCTGCTTCTCGGAGGCGAAGAAGCGGCTAATTCGCGCACAGCTCAGTAGAGCGGCAGCGGAGCGCTCCGGAGCGCCGCTTCAAGCCGAAAGACGCCGGGAAGCGGCACTTTCCTCCGGATAGCTCCGGAGCCGCGCTTCTGCTTCTCTAGTCATCTCTAGCTTAGCGAAAAGCTTTCCCACTCCATTTGGCAAGGGGAGAGCGTACCTGCACTGCACACTAACCGCGGTTTGCAAAGAAAGAGGATTTGCTGCACATTGCAAGGACACGGCTCTTTCCGAGGCAATCTGCAACCTGCTGTCAGATGGAAGTGCTCTCTGCCCTCTCCTGCCCAGCTCTAGGTACTAGCGGGCACTTGCCAGCCTGGCCGAGGCAAACAACCTCCAGAGATGTCTCAGAGCATAAGTGGAGCACAGATGCTCAAAAGCAGCAAAGCTGAAGAGCCTGGCTCAGCTTCACTAGTGTGCAATTGACTGACTGCGAAAAACAAAGCAGCAGAGCACCGGGCTTCTGGGCGCTGTGAAGGCAATTGCCAAAAGCAGGCAGCTGCTCCTTCCCAAGCACAGGCAGCTGCCTATGTTCTTGCTTGTCGACAAACTCACCGCTGCCCTTCTTTTCAGCAGCTGCCACCGTCTTCTGTGCATCTCGCAGCCTCTGGCGACGAGCAAGACTTGCCAAGGTGGGACGCATCAGGACCAAGTCAAAACCCAGGCAAGTTGTCCTGGAACGCTTTCCATTCGCTTGCCGAGAGTGAATTCAACAGGCAGGAGAGCGGCAGCCACCGTCCTCCAGCAGTCGGAAGGCTTGGCACACAAGCCCGCTTCTTTGCGGCTTCGTTCTTCGCCTCTTCCAAGCAACCGCGATCTCTGCTTCTCGGAGGCGAAGAAGCGGCTAATTCGCGCACAGCTCAGTAGAGCGGCAGCGCAGCGCTCCGGAGCGCCGCTTCAAGCCGAAAGACGCCGGGAAGCGGCACTTTCCTCCGGATAGCTCCGGAGCCGCGCTTCTGCTTCTCTAGTCATCTCTAGCTTAGCGAAAAGCTTTCCCACTCCATTTGGCAAGGGGAGAGCGTACCTGCACTGCACACTAACCGCGGTTTGCAAAGAAAGAGGATTTGCTGCACATTGCAAGGACACGGCTCTTTCCGAGGCAATCTGAAACCTGCTGTCAGATGGAAGTGCTCTCTGCCCTCTCCTGCCCAGCTCTAGGTACTAGCGGGCACTTTCCAGCCTGGGCGAGGCAAACAACCTCCAGAGATGTCACAGAGCATAAGTGGAGCACAGATGCTCAAAAGCAGCAAAGCTGAAGAGCCTGGCTCAGCTTCACTAGTGTGCAATTGACTGACTGCGAAAAACAAAGCAGCAGAGCACCGGGCTTCTGGGCGCTGTGAAGGCAATTGCCAAAACCAGGCAGCTGCTCCTTCCCAAGCACAGGCAGCTGCCTATGTTCTTGCTTGTCGACAAACTCACCGCTGCCCTTCTTTTCAGCAGCTGCCACCGTCTTCTGTGCATCTCGGAGCCTCTGGCGACGAGCAAGACTTGCCAAGGTGGGACGCATCAGGACCAAGTCAAAACCCAGGCAAGTTGTCCTGGAACTCTTTCCATTCGCTTGCCGAGAGTGAATTCAACAGGCAGGAGAGCGGCAGCCACCGTCCTCCGGCAGTCGGAAGGCTTGGCACACAAGCCCGCTTCTTTGCGGCTTCGTTCTTCGCCTCTTCCAAGCAACCGCGATCTCTGCTTCTCGGAGGCGAAGAAGCGGCTAATTCGCGCACAGCTCAGTAGAGCGGCAGCGCAGCGCTCCGGAGCGCCGCTTCAAGCCGAAAGACGCCGGGAAGCGGCACTTTCCTCCGGATAGCTCCGGAGCCGCGCTTCTGCTTCTCTAGTCATCTCTAGCTTAGCGAAAAGCTTTCCCACTCCAGTTGGCAATGGGAGAGCGTACCTGCACTGCACACTAACCGCGGTTTGCAAAGAAAGAGGATTTGCTGCACATTGCAAGGACACGGCTCTTTCCGAGGCAATCTGCAACCTGCTGTCAGATGGAAGTGCTCTCTGCCCTCTCCTGCCCAGCTCTAGGTACTAGCGGGCACTTGCCAGCCTGGCCGAGGCAAACAACCTCCAGAGATGTCACAGAGCATAAGTGGAGCACAGATGCTCAAAAGCAGCAAAGCTGAAGAGCCTGGCTCAGCTTCACTAGTGTGCAATTGACTGACTGCGAAAAACAAAGCAGCAGAGCACCGGGCTTCTGGCCGCTGTGAAGGCAATTGCCAAAAGCAGGCAGCTGCTCCTTCCCAAGCACAGGCAGCTGCCTATGTTCTTGCTTGTCGACAAACTCACCGCTGCCCTTCTTTTCAGCAGCTGCCACCGTCTTCTGTGCATCTCGGAGCCTCTGGCGACGAGCAAGACTTGCCAAGGTGGGACGCATCAGGACCAAGTCAAAACCCAGGCAAGTTGTCCTGGAACGCTTTCCATTCGCTTGCCGAGAGTGAATTCAAGAGGCAGGAGAGCGGCAGCTACCACCGTCCTCCAGCAGTCGGAAGGCTTGGCACACAAGCCCGCTTCTTTGCGGCTTCGTTCTTCGCCTCTTCCAAGCAACCGCGATCTCTGCTTCTCGGAGGCGAAGAAGCGGCTAATTCGCGCACAGCTCAGTAGAGCGCCAGCGCAGCGCTCCGGAGCGCCGCTTCAAGCCCAAAGACGCCGGGAAGCAGCACTTTCCTCCGGATAGCTCCGGAGCCGCGCTTCTGCTTCTCTAGTCATCTCTAGCTTAGCGAAAAGCTTTCCCACTCCAGTTGGCAAGGGGAGAGCGTACCTGCACTGCACACTAACCGCGGTTTGCAAAGAAAGAGGATTTGCTGCACATTGCAAGGACACGGCTCTTTCCGAGGCAATCTGCAACCTGCTGTCAGATGGAAGTGCTCTCTGCCCTCTCCTGCCCAGCTCTAGGTACTAGCGGGCACTTTCCAGCCTGGCCGAGGCAAACAACCTCCAGAGATGTCACAGAGCATAAGTGGAGCACAGATGCTCAAAAGCAGCAAAGCTGAAGAGCCTGGCTCAGCTTCACTAGTGTGCAATTGACTGACTGCGAAAAACAAAGCAGCAGAGCACCGGCTTCTGGGCGCTGTGAAGGCAATTGCCAAAAGCAGGCAGCTGCTCCTTCCCAAGCACAGGCAGCTGCCTATGTTCTTGCTTGTCGACAAACTCACCGCTGCCCTTCTTTTCAGCAGCTGCCACCGTCTTCTGTGCATCTCGGAGCCTCTGGCGACGAGCAAGACTTGCCAAGGTGGGACGCAGCAGGACCAAGTCAAAACCCAGGCAAGTTGTCCTGGAATGCTTTCCATTCGCTTGCCTGAGAGTGAATTCAACAGGCAGGAGAGCGGCAGCCACCGTCCTCCAGCAGTCGGAAGGCTTGGCACACAAGCCCGCTTCTTTGCGGCTTCGTTCTTCGCCTCTTCCAAGCAACCGCGATCTCTGCTTCTCGGAGGCGAAGAAAGCGGCTAATTCGCGCACAGCTCAGTAGAGCGGCAGCGCAGCGCTCCGGAGCGCCGCTTCAAGCCGAAAAGACGCCGGGAAGCGGCACTTTCCTCCGGATAGCTCCAGGTAGCCGCGCTTCTGCTTCTCTAGTCATCTCTAGCTTAGCGAAAAGCTTTCCCACTCCATTGGCAAGGGGAGAGCGTACCTGCACTGCACACTAACCGCGGTTTGCAAAGAAAGAGGATTTGCTGCACTTGCAAGGACACGGCTCTTTCCGAGGCAATCCTGCAACCTGCTGTCAGATGGAAGTGCTCTCTGCCCTCTCCTGCCCAGCTCTAGGTACTAGCGGGCACTTGCCAGCCTGGCCGAGGCAAACAACCTCCAGAGATGTCTCAGAGCATAAGTGGAGCACAGATGCTCAAAAGCAGCAAAGCTGAAGAGCCTGGCTCAGCTTCACTAGTGTGCAATTGACTGACTGCGAAAAACAAAGCCGCAGAGCACCGGGCTTCTGGGCGCTGTGAAGGCAATTGCCAAAACCAGGCAGCTGCTCCTTCCAAGCACAGGCAGCTGCCTATGTTCTTGCTTGTCGACAAACTCACCGCTGCCCTTCTTTCAGCAGCTGCCACCGTCTTCTGTGCATCTCGCAGCCTCTGGCGACGAGCAAGACTTGCCAAGGTGGGACGCATCAGGACCAAGTCAAAACCCAGGCAAGTTGTCCTGGAACGCTTTCCATTCGCTTGCCGAGAGTGAATTCAACAGGCAGGAGAGCGGCAGCCACCGTCCTCCAGCAGTCGGAAGGCTTGGCACACAAGCCCGCTTCTTTGCGGCTTCGTTCTTCGCCTCTTCCAAGCAACCGCGATCTCTGCTTCTCGGAGGCGAAGAAGCGGCTAATTCGCGCACAGCTCAGTAGAGCGGCAGCGCAGCGCTCCGGAGCGCCGCTTCAAGCCAGAAAGACAGCCGGGAAAGCGGCACTTTCCTCCGGATA
>NW_027099517.1:0-31382 GCF_031753505.1 Anomalospiza imberbis | reverse complement strand
CTTTCGGCTTGAAGCGGCGCTCCGGAGCGCTGCGCTGCCGCTCTACTGAGCTGTGCGCGAATTAGCCTCTTCTTCGCCTCCGAGAAGCAGAGATCGCGGTTGCTTGGAAGAGGCGAAGAACGAAGCCGCAAAGAAGCGGGCTTGCGTGCGAAGCCTTCCGACTGCTGGAGGACGGTGGCTGCCGCTCTCCTGCCTGTTGAATTCACTCTCGGCAAGCGAATGGAAAGCGTTCCAGGACAACTTGCCTGGGTTTTGACTTGGTCCTGATGCGTCCCACCTTGGCAAGTCTTGCTCGTCGCCAGAGGCTCCGAGATGCACAGAAGACGGTGGCAGCTGCTGAAAAGAAGGGCAGCGGTGAGTTTGTCGACAAGCAAGAACATAGGCAGCTGCCTGTGCTTGGGAAGGAGCAGCTGCCTGGTTTTGGCAATTGCCTTCACAGCGCCCAGAAGCCCGGTGCTCTGCTGCTTTGTTTTTCGCAGTCAGTCAATTGCACACTAGTGAAGCTGAGCCAGGCTCTTCAGCTTTGCTGCTTTTGAGCATCTGTGCTCCACTTATGCTCTGTGACATCTCTCGAGGTGGTTTGCCTCGCCCAGGCTGGCAAGTGCCCGCTAGTACCTAGAGCTGGGCAGGAGAGGGCAGAGAGCACTTCCATCTGACAGCAGGTTGCAGATTGCCTCGGAAAGAGCCGTGTCCTTGGAATGTGCAGCAAATCCTCTTTCTTTGCAAACCGCGGTTAGTGTGCAGTGCAGGTCCACTCTCCCCTTGCCAAATGGAGTGGGAAAGCTTTTCGCTAAGATAGAGACGACTAGAGAGGCAGAAGCGCGGCTCCGGAGCTATCCGGAGGAAAGTGCCGCTTCCCGGCGTCTTTCGGCTTGAAGCGGCGCTCCGGAGCGCTGCGCTGCCGCTCTACTGAGCTGTGCGCGAATTAGCCGCTTCTTCGCCTCCGAGAGGCAGAGATCGCGGTTGCTTGGAAGAGGCGAAGAACGAAGCCGCAAAGAAGCGGGCTTGCGTGCGAAGCCTTCCGACTGCTGGAGGACGGTGGCTGCCGCTCCCCTGCCTCTTGAATTCACTCTCGGCAAGCGAATGGAAAGCGTTCCAGGACAACTTGCCTGGGTTTTGACTTGGTCCTGATGCGTCCCACCTTGGCAAGTCTTGCTCGTCGCCAGAGGCTCCGAGATGCACAGAAGACGGTGGCAGCTGCTGAAAAGAAGGGCAGCGGTGAGTTTGTCGACAAGCAAGAACATAGGCAGCTGCCTGTGCTTGGGAAGGAGCAGCTGCCTGGTTTTGGCAATTGCCTTCACAGCGCCCAGAAGCCCGGTGCTCTGCTGCTTTGTTTTTCGCAGTCAGTCAATTGCACACTAGTGAAGCTGAGCCAGGCTCTTCAGCTTTGCTGCTTTTGAGCATCTGTGCTCCACTTATGCTCTGTGACATCTCTCGAGGTGGTTTGCCTCGGCCAGGCTGGCAAGTGCCCGCTAGTACCTAGAGCTGGGCAGGAGAGGGCAGAGAGCACTTCCATCTGACAGCAGGTTGCAGATTGCCTCGGAAAGAGCCGTGTCCTTGGAATGTGCAGCAAATCCTCTTTCTTTGCAAACCGCGGTTAGTGTGCAGTGCAGGTCCACTCTCCCCTTGCCAAATGGAGTGGGAAAGCTTTTCGCTAAGATAGAGACGACTAGAGAGGCAGAAGCGCGGCTCCGGAGCTATCCGGAGGAAAGTGCCGCTTCCCGGCGTCTTTCGGCTTGAAGCGGCGCTCCGGAGCGCTGCGCTGCCGCTCTACTGAGCTGTGCGCGAATTAGCCGCTTCTTCGCCTCCGAGAGGCAGAGATCGCGGTTGCTTGGAAGAGGCGAAGAGCGAAGCCGCAAAGAAGCGGGCTTGTGTGCGAAGCCTTCCGACTGCTGGAGGACGGTGGCTGCCGCTCTCCTGCCTCTTGAATTCACTCTCGGCAAGCGAATGGAAAGCGTTCCAGGACAACTTGCCTGGGTTTTTACTGGGTCCTGATGCCTCCCACCTTGGCAAGTCTTGCTCGTCGCCAGAGGCTCCGAGATGCACAGAAGACGGTGGCAGCTGCTGAAAAGAAGGGCAACGGTGAGTTTGTCGACAAGCAAGAACATAGGCAGCTGCCTGTGCTTGGGAAGGAGCAGCTGCCTGGTTTTGGCAATTGCCTTCACAGCGCCCAGAAGCCCGGTGCTCTGCTGCTTTGTTTTTCGCAGTCAGTCAATTGCACACTAGTGAAGCTGAGCCAGGCTCTTCAGCTTTGCTGCTTTTGAGCATCTGTGCTCCACTTATGCTCTGTGACATCTCTCGAGGTGGTTTGCCTCGCCCAGGCTGGCAAGTGCCCGCTAGTACCTAGAGCTGGGCAGGAGAGGGCAGAGAGCACTTCCATCTGACAGCAGGTTGCAGATTGCCTCGGAAAGAGCCGTGTCCTTGGAATGTGCAGCAAATCCTCTTTCTTTGCAAACCGCGGTTAGTGTGCAGTGCAGGTCCACTCTCCCCTTGCCAAATGGAGTGGGAAAGCTTTTCGCTAAGATAGAGACGACTAGAGAGGCAGAAGCGCGGCTCCGGAGCTATCCGGAGGAAAGTGCCGCTTCCCGGCGTCTTTCGGCTTGAAGCGGCGCTCCGGAGCGCTGCGCTGCCGCTCTACTGAGCTGTGCGCGAATTAGCCGCTTCTTCGCCTCCGAGAGGCAGAGATCGCGGTTGCTTGGAAGAGGCGAAGAGCGAAGCCGCAAAGAAGCGGGCTTGTGTGCGAAGCCTTCCGACTGCTGGAGGACGGTGGCTGCCGCTCTCCTGCCTCTTGAATTCACTCTCGGCAAGCGAATGGAAAGCGTTCCAGGACAACTTGCCTGGGTTTTGACTTGGTCCTGATGCCTCCCACCTTGGCAAGTCTTGCTCGTCGCCAGAGGCTCCGAGATGCACAGAAGACGGTGGCAGCTGCTGAAAAGAAGGGCAGCGGTGAGTTTGTCGACAAGCAAGAACATAGGCAGCTGCCTGTGCTTGGGAAGGAGCAGCTGCCTGGTTTTGGCAATTGCCTTCACAGCGCCCAGAAGCCCGGTGCTCTGCTGCTTTGTTTTTCGCAGTCAGTCAATTGCACACTAGTGAAGCTGAGCCAGGCTCTTCAGCTTTGCTGCTTTTGAGCATCTGTGCTCCACTTATGCTCTGTGACATCTCTCGAGGTGGTTTGCCTCGCCCAGGCTGGCAAGTGCCCGCTAGTACCTAGAGCTGGGCAGGAGAGGGCAGAGAGCACTTCCATCTGACAGCAGGTTGCAGATTGCCTCGGAAAGAGCCGTGTCCTTGGAATGTGCAGCAAATCCTCTTTCTTTGCAAACCGCGGTTAGTGTGCAGTGCAGGTCCACTCTCCCCTTGCCAAATGGAGTGGGAAAGCTTTTCGCTAAGATAGAGACGACTAGAGAGGCAGAAGCGCGGCTCCGGAGCTATCCGGAGGAAAGTGCCGCTTCCCGGCATCTTTCGGCTTGAAGCGGCGCTCCGGAGCGCTGCGCTGCCGCTCTACTGAGCTGTGCGCGAATTAGCCGCTTCTTCGCCTCCGAGAGGCAGAGATCGCGGTTGCTTGGAAGAGGCGAAGAACGAAGCCGCAAAGAAGCGGGCTTGCGTGCGAAGCCTTCCGACTGCTGGAGGACGGTGGCTGCCGCTCTCCTGCCTCTTGAATTCACTCTCGGCAAGCGAATGGAAAGTGTTCCAGGACAACTTGCCTGGGTTTTGACTTGGTCCTGATGCGTCCCACCTTGGCAAGTCTTGCTCGTCGCCAGAGGCTCCGAGATGCACAGAAAGACGGTGGCAGCTGCTGAAAAGAAGGGCAGCGGTGAGTTTGTCGACAAGCAAGAACATAGGCAGCTGCCTGTGCTTGGGAAGGAGCAGCTGCCTGGTTTTGGCAATTGCCTTCACAGCGCCCAGAAGCCCGGTGCTCTGCTGCTTTGTTTTTCGCAGTCAGTCAATTGCACACTAGTGAAGCTGAGCCAGGCTCTTCAGCTTTGCTGCTTTTGAGCATCTGTGCTCCACTTATGCTCTGTGACATCTCTCGAGGTGGTTTGCCTCGCCCAGGCTGGCAAGTGCCCGCTAGTACCTAGAGCTGGGCAGGAGAGGGCAGAGAGCACTTCCATCTGACAGCAGGTTGCAGATTGCCTCGGAAAGAGCCGTGTCCTTGGAATGTGCAGCAAATCCTCTTTCTTTGCAAACCGCGGTTAGTGTGCAGTGCAGGTCCACTCTCCCCTTGCCAAATGGAGTGGGAAAGCTTTTCGCTAAGATAGAGACGACTAGAGAGGCAGAAGCGCGGCTCCGGAGCTATCCGGAGGAAAGTGCCGCTTCCCGGCATCTTTCGGCTTGAAGCGGCGCTCCGGAGCGCTGCGCTGCCGCTCTACTGAGCTGTGCGCGAATTAGCCTCTTCTTCGCCTCCGAGAGGCAGAGATCGCGGTTGCTTGGAAGAGGCGAAGAACGAAGCCGCAAAGAAGCGGGCTTGCATGCGAAGCCTTCCGACTGCTGGAGGACGGTGGCTGCCGCTCTCCTGCCTCTTGAATTCACTCTCGGCAAGCGAATGGAAAGCGTTCCAGGACAACTTGCCTGGGTTTTGACTTGGTCCTGATGCGTCCCACCTTGGCAAGTCTTGCTCGTCGCCAGAGGCTCCGAGATGCACAGAAGACGGTGGCAGCTGCTGAAAAGAAGGGCAGCGGTGAGTTTGTCGACAAGCAAGAACATAGGCAGCTGCCTGTGCTTGGGAAGGAGCAGCTGCCTGGTTTTGGCAATTGCCTTCACAGCGCCCAGAAGCCCGGTGCTCTGCTGCTTTGTTTTTCGCAGTCAGTCAATTGCACACTAGTGAAGCTGAGCCAGGCTCTTCAGCTTTGCTGCTTTTGAGCATCTGTGCTCCACTTATGCTCTGTGACATCTCTCGAGGTTGTTTGCCTCGCCCAGGCTGGCAAGTGCCCGCTAGTACCTAGAGCTGGGCAGGAGAGGGCAGAGAGCACTTCCATCTGACAGCAGGTTGCAGATTGCCTCGGAAAGAGCCGTGTCCTTGGAATGTGCAGCAAATCCTCTTTCTTTGCAAACCGCGGTTAGTGTGCAGTGCAGGTCCACTCTCCCCTTGCCAAATGGAGTGGGAAAGCTTTTCGCTAAGATAGAGACGACTAGAGAGGCAGAAGCGCGGCTCCGGAGCTATCCGGAGGAAAGTGCCGCTTCCCGGCGTCTTTCGGCTTGAAGCGGCGCTCCGGAGCGCTGCGCTGCCGCTCTACTGAGCTGTGCGCGAATTAGCCGCTTCTTCGCCTCCGAGAGGCAGAGATCGCGGTTGCTTGGAAGAGGCGAAGAGCGAAGCCGCAAAGAAGCGGGCTTGTGTGCGAAGCCTTCCGACTGCTGGAGGACGGTGGCTGCCGCTCTCCTGCCTCTTGAATTCACTCTCGGCAAGCGAATGGAAAGCGTTCCAGGACAACTTGCCTGGGTTTTGACTTGGTCCTGATGCGTCCCACCTTGGCAAGTCTTGCTCGTCGCCAGAGGCTCCGAGATGCACAGAAGACGGTGGCAGCTGCTGAAAAGAAGGGCAGCGGTGAGTTTGTCGACAAGCAAGAACATAGGCAGCTGCCTGTGCTTGGGAAGGAGCAGCTGCCTGGTTTTGGCAATTGCCTTCACAGCGCCCAGAAGCCCGGTGCTCTGCTGCTTTGTTTTTCGCAGTCAGTCAATTGCACACTAGTGAAGCTGAGCCAGGCTCTTCAGCTTTGCTGCTTTTGAGCATCTGTGCTCCACTTATGCTCTGTGACATCTCTCGAGGTTGTTTGCCTCGGCCAGGCTGGCAAGTGCCCGCTAGTACCTAGAGCTGGGCAGGAGAGGGCAGAGAGCACTTCCATCTGACAGCAGGTTGCAGATTGCCTCGGAAAGAGCCGTGTCCTTGGAATGTGCAGCAAATCCTCTTTCTTTGCAAACCGCGGTTAGTGTGCAGTGCAGGTCCACTCTCCCCTTGCCAAATGGAGTGGGAAAGCTTTTCGCTAAGATAGAGACGACTAGAGAGGCAGAAGCGCGGCTCCGGAGCTATCCGGAGGAAAGTGCCGCTTCCCGGCGTCTTTCGGCTTGAAGCGGCGCTCCGGAGCGCTGCGCTGCCGCTCTACTGAGCTGTGCGCGAATTAGCCGCTTCTTCGCCTCCGAGAGGCAGAGATCGCGGTTGCTTGGAAGAGGCGAAGAGCGAAGCCGCAAAGAAGCGGGCTTGTGTGCGAAGCCTTCCGACTGCTGGAGGACGGTGGCTGCCGCTCTCCTGCCTCTTGAATTCACTCTCGGCAAGCGAATGGAAAGCGTTCCAGGACAACTTGCCTGGGTTTTTACTGGGTCTTGATGCCTCCCACCTTGGCAAGTCTTGCTCGTCGCCAGAGGCTCCGAGATGCACAGAAGACGGTGGCAGCTGCTGAAAAGAAGGGCAGCGGTGAGTTTGTCGACAAGCAAGAACATAGGCAGCTGCCTGTGCTTGGGAAGGAGCAGCTGCCTGGTTTTGGCAATTGCCTTCACAGCGCCCAGAAGCCCGGTGCTCTGCTGCTTTGTTTTTCGCAGTCAGTCAATTGCACACTAGTGAAGCTGAGCCAGGCTCTTCAGCTTTGCTGCTTTTGAGCATCTGTGCTCCACTTATGCTCTGTGACATCTCTCGAGGTGGTTTGCCTCGGCCAGGCTGGCAAGTGCCCGCTAGTACCTAGAGCTGGGCAGGAGAGGGCAGAGAGCACTTCCATCTGACAGCAGGTTGCAGATTGCCTCGGAAAGAGCCGTGTCCTTGGAATGTGCAGCAAATCCTCTTTCTTTGCAAACCGCGGTTAGTGTGCAGTGCAGGTCCACTCTCCCCTTGCCAAATGGAGTGGGAAAGCTTTTCGCTAAGATAGAGACGACTAGAGAGGCAGAAGCGCGGCTCCGGAGCTATCCGGAGGAAAGTGCCGCTTCCCGGCGTCTTTCGGCTTGAAGCGGCGCTCCGGAGCGCTGCGCTGCCGCTCTACTGAGCTGTGCGCGAATTAGCCGCTTCTTCGCCTCCGAGAGGCAGAGATCGCGGTTGCTTGGAAGAGGCGAAGAGCGAAGCCGCAAAGAAGCGGGCTTGCGTGCGAAGCCTTCCGACTGCTGGAGGACGGTGGCTGCCGCTCTCCTGCCTCTTGAATTCACTCTCGGCAAGCGAATGGAAAGCGTTCCAGGACAACTTGCCTGGGTTTTGACTTGGTCCTGATGCGTCCCACCTTGGCAAGTCTTGCTCGTCGCCAGAGGCTCCGAGATGCACAGAAAGACGGTGGCAGCTGCTGAAAAGAAGGGCAGCGGTGAGTTTGTCGACAAGCAAGAACATAGGCAGCTGCCTGTGCTTGGGAAGGAGCAGCTGCCTGGTTTTGGCAATTGCCTTCACAGCGCCCAGAAGCCCGGTGCTCTGCTGCTTTGATTTTCGCAGTCAGTCAATTGCACACTAGTGAAGCTGAGCCAGGCTCTTCAGCTTTGCTGCTTTTGAGCATCTGTGCTCCACTTAGGCTCTGTGACATCTCTCGAGGTGGTTTGCCTCGCCCAGGCTGGCAAGTGCCCGCTAGTAGCTAGAGCTGGGCAGGAGAGGGCAGAGAGCACTTCCATCTGACAGCAGGTTGCAGATTGCCTCGGAAAGAGCCGTGTCCTTGGAATGTGCAGCAAATCCTCTTTCTTTGCAAACCGCGGTTAGTGTGCAGTGCAGGTCCACTCTCCCCTTGCCAAATGGAGTGGGAAAGCTTTTCGCTAAGATAGAGACGACTAGAGAGGCAGAAGCGCGGCTCCGGAGCTATCCGGAGGAAAGTGCCGCTTCCCGGCATCTTTCGGCTTGAAGCGGCGCTCCGGAGCGCTGCGCTGCCGCTCTACTGAGCTGTGCGCGAATTAGCCTCTTCTTCGCCTCCGAGAAGCAGAGATCGCGGTTGCTTGGAAGAGGCGAAGAACGAAGCCGCAAAGAAGCGGGCTTGCGTGCGAAGCCTTCCGACTGCTGGAGGACGGTGGCTGCCGCTCTCCTGCCTGTTGAATTCACTCTCGGCAAGCGAATGGAAAGCGTTCCAGGACAACTTGCCTGGGTTTTGACTTGGTCCTGATGCGTCCCACCTTGGCAAGTCTTGCTCGTCGCCAGAGGCTCCGAGATGCACAGAAGACGGTGGCAGCTGCTGAAAAGAAGGGCAGCGGTGAGTTTGTCGACAAGCAAGAACATAGGCAGCTGCCTGTGCTTGGGAAGGAGCAGCTGCCTGGTTTTGGCAATTGCCTTCACAGCGCCCAGAAGCCCGGTGCTCTGCTGCTTTGTTTTTCGCAGTCAGTCAATTGCACACTAGTGAAGCTGAGCCAGGCTCTTCAGCTTTGCTGCTTTTGAGCATCTGTGCTCCACTTATGCTCTGTGACATCTCTCGAGGTGGTTTGCCTCGCCCAGGCTGGCAAGTGCCCGCTAGTACCTAGAGCTGGGCAGGAGAGGGCAGAGAGCACTTCCATCTGACAGCAGGTTGCAGATTGCCTCGGAAAGAGCCGTGTCCTTGGAATGTGCAGCAAATCCTCTTTCTTTGCAAACCGCGGTTAGTGTGCAGTGCAGGTCCACTCTCCCCTTGCCAAATGGAGTGGGAAAGCTTTTCGCTAAGATAGAGACGACTAGAGAGGCAGAAGCGCGGCTCCGGAGCTATCCGGAGGAAAGTGCCGCTTCCCGGCGTCTTTCGGCTTGAAGCGGCGCTCCGGAGCGCTGCGCTGCCGCTCTACTGAGCTGTGCGCGAATTAGCCGCTTCTTCGCCTCCGAGAGGCAGAGATCGCGGTTGCTTGGAAGAGGCGAAGAACGAAGCCGCAAAGAAGCGGGCTTGCGTGCGAAGCCTTCCGACTGCTGGAGGACGGTGGCTGCCGCTCTCCTGCCTCTTGAATTCACTCTCGGCAAGCGAATGGAAAGCGTTCCAGGACAACTTGCCTGGGTTTTGACTTGGTCCTGATGCGTCCCACCTTGGCAAGTCTTGCTCGTCGCCAGAGGCTCCGAGATGCACAGAAGACGGTGGCAGCTGCTGAAAAGAAGGGCAGCGGTGAGTTTGTCGACAAGCAAGAACATAGGCAGCTGCCTGTGCTTGGGAAGGAGCAGCTGCCTGGTTTTGGCAATTGCCTTCACAGCGCCCAGAAGCCCGGTGCTCTGCTGCTTTGTTTTTCGCAGTCAGTCAATTGCACACTAGTCAAGCTGAGCCAGGCTCTTCAGCTTTGCTGCTTTTGAGCATCTGTGCTCCACTTATGCTCTGTGACATCTCTCGAGGTGGTTTGCCTCGCCCAGGCTGGCAAGTGCCCGCTAGTAGCTAGAGCTGGGCAGGAGAGGGCAGAGAGCACTTCCATCTGACAGCAGGTTGCAGATTGCCTCGGAAAGAGCCGTGTCCTTGGAATGTGCAGCAAATCCTCTTTCTTTGCAAACCGCAGTTAGTGTGCAGTGCAGGTCCACTCTCCCCTTGCCAAATGGAGTGGGAAAGCTTTTCGCTAAGATAGAGACGACTAGAGAGGCAGAAGCGCGGCTCCGGAGCTATCCGGAGGAAAGTGCCGCTTCCCGGCGTCTTTCGGCTTGAAGCGGCGCTCCGGAGCGCTGCGCTGCCGCTCTACTGAGCTGTGCGCGAATTAGCCGCTTCTTCGCCTCCGAGAGGCAGAGATCGCGGTTGCTTGGAAGAGGCGAAGAACGAAGCCGCAAAGAAGCGGGCTTGCATGCGAAGCCTTCCGACTGCTGGAGGACGGTGGCTGCCGCTCTCCTGCCTCTTGAATTCACTCTCGGCAAGCGAATGGAAAGCGTTCCAGGAAAACTTGCCTGGGTTTTGACTTGGTCCTGATGCGTCCCACCTTGGCAAGTCTTGCTCGTCGCCAGAGGCTCCGAGATGCACAGAAGACGGTGGCAGCTGCTGAAAAGAAGGGCAGCGGTGAGTTTGTCGACAAGCAAGAACATAGGCAGCTGCCTGTGCTTGGGAAGGAGCAGCTGCCTGGTTTTGGCAATTGCCTTCACAGCGCCCAGAAGCCCGGTGCTCTGCTGCTTTGTTTTTCGCAGTCAGTCAATTGCACACTAGTGAAGCTGAGCCAGGCTCTTCAGCTTTGCTGCTTTTGAGCATCTGTGCTCCACTTATGCTCTGTGACATCTCTCGAGGTGGTTTGCCTCGCCCAGGCTGGCAAGTGCCCGCTAGTACCTAGAGCTGGGCAGGAGAGGGCAGAGAGCACTTCCATCTGACAGCAGGTTGCAGATTGCCTCGGAAAGAGCCGTGTCCTTGGAATGTGCAGCAAATCCTCTTTCTTTGCAAACCGCGGTTAGTGTGCAGTGCAGGTCCACTCTCCCCTTGCCAAATGGAGTGGGAAAGCTTTTCGCTAAGATAGAGACGACTAGAGAGGCAGAAGCGCGGCTCCGGAGCTATCCGGAGGAAAGTGCCGCTTCCCGGCGTCTTTCGGCTTGAAGCGGCGCTCCGGAGCGCTGCGCTGCCGCTCTACTGAGCTGTGCGCGAATTAGCCGCTTCTTCGCCTCCGAGCAGCAGAGATCGCGGTTGCTTGGAAGAGGCGAAGAACGAAGCCGCAAAGAAGCGGGCTTGCGTGCGAAGCCTTCCGACTGCTGGAGGACGGTGGCTGCCGCTCTCCTGCCTCTTGAATTCACTCTCGGCAAGCGAATGGAAAGCGTTCCAGGACAACTTGCCTGGGTTTTGACTTGGTCCTGATGCGTCCCACCTTGGCAAGTCTTGCTCGTCGCCAGAGGCTCCGAGATGCACAGAAGACGGTGGCAGCTGCTGAAAAGAAGGGCAGCGGTGAGTTTGTCGACAAGCAAGAACATAGGCAGCTGCCTGTGCTTGGGAAGGAGCAGCTGCCTGGTTTTGGCAATTGCCTTCACAGCGCCCAGAAGCCCGGTGCTCTGCTGCTTTGTTTTTCGCAGTCAGTCAATTGCACACTAGTGAAGCTGAGCCAGGCTCTTCAGCTTTGCTGCTTTTGAGCATCTGTGCTCCACTTATGCTCTGTGACATCTCTCGAGGTTGTTTGCCTCGCCCAGGCTGGCAAGTGCCCGCTAGTACCTAGAGCTGGGCAGGAGAGGGCAGAGAGCACTTCCATCTGACAGCAGGTTGCAGATTGCCTCGGAAAGAGCCGTGTCCTTGGAATGTGCAGCAAATCCTCTTTCTTTGCAAACCGCGGTTAGTGTGCAGTGCAGGTCCACTCTCCCCTTGCCAAATGGAGTGGGAAAGCTTTTCGCTAAGATAGAGACGACTAGAGAGGCAGAAGCGCGGCTCCGGAGCTATCCGGAGGAAAGTGCCGCTTCCCGGCATCTTTCGGCTTGAAGCGGCGCTCCGGAGCGCTGCGCTGCCGCTCTACTGAGCTGTGCGCGAATTAGCCTCTTCTTCGCCTCCGAGAAGCAGAGATCGCGGTTGCTTGGAAGAGGCGAAGAACGAAGCCGCAAAGAAGCGGGCTTGCGTGCGAAGCCTTCCGACTGCTGGAGGACGGTGGCTGCCGCTCTCCTGCCTGTTGAATTCACTCTCGGCAAGCGAATGGAAAGCGTTCCAGGACAACTTGCCTGGGTTTTGACTTGGTCCTGATGCGTCCCACCTTGGCAAGTCTTGCTCGTCGCCAGAGGCTCCGAGATGCACAGAAGACGGTGGCAGCTGCTGAAAAGAAGGGCAGCGGTGAGTTTGTCGACAAGCAAGAACATAGGCAGCTGCCTGTGCTTGGGAAGGAGCAGCTGCCTGGTTTTGGCAATTGCCTTCACAGCGCCCAGAAGCCCGGTGCTCTGCTGCTTTGTTTTTCGCAGTCAGTCAATTGCACACTAGTGAAGCTGAGCCAGGCTCTTCAGCTTTGCTGCTTTTGAGCATCTGTGCTCCACTTATGCTCTGTGACATCTCTCGAGGTGGTTTGCCTCGCCCAGGCTGGCAAGTGCCCGCTAGTAGCTAGAGCTGGGCAGGAGAGGGCAGAGAGCACTTCCATCTGACAGCAGGTTGCAGATTGCCTCGGAAAGAGCCGTGTCCTTGGAATGTGCAGCAAATCCTCTTTCTTTGCAAACCGCAGTTAGTGTGCAGTGCAGGTCCACTCTCCCCTTGCCAAATGGAGTGGGAAAGCTTTTCGCTAAGATAGAGACGACTAGAGAGGCAGAAGCGCGGCTCCGGAGCTATCCGGAGGAAAGTGCCGCTTCCCGGCGTCTTTCGGCTTGAAGCGGCGCTCCGGAGCGCTGCGCTGCCGCTCTACTGAGCTGTGCGCGAATTAGCCGCTTCTTCGCCTCCGAGAGGCAGAGATCGCGGTTGCTTGGAAGAGGCGAAGAACGAAGCCGCAAAGAAGCGGGCTTGCATGCGAAGCCTTCCGACTGCTGGAGGACGGTGGCTGCCGCTCTCCTGCCTCTTGAATTCACTCTCGGCAAGCGAATGGAAAGCGTTCCAGGAAAACTTGCCTGGGTTTTGACTTGGTCCTGATGCGTCCCACCTTGGCAAGTCTTGCTCGTCGCCAGAGGCTCCGAGATGCACAGAAGACGGTGGCAGCTGCTGAAAAGAAGGGCAGCGGTGAGTTTGTCGACAAGCAAGAACATAGGCAGCTGCCTGTGCTTGGGAAGGAGCAGCTGCCTGGTTTTGGCAATTGCCTTCACAGCGCCCAGAAGCCCGGTGCTCTGCTGCTTTGTTTTTCGCAGTCAGTCAATTGCACACTAGTGAAGCTGAGCCAGGCTCTTCAGCTTTGCTGCTTTTGAGCATCTGTGCTCCACTTATGCTCTGTGACATCTCTCGAGGTGGTTTGCCTCGCCCAGGCTGGCAAGTGCCCGCTAGTACCTAGAGCTGGGCAGGAGAGGGCAGAGAGCACTTCCATCTGACAGCAGGTTGCAGATTGCCTCGGAAAGAGCCGTGTCCTTGGAATGTGCAGCAAATCCTCTTTCTTTGCAAACCGCGGTTAGTGTGCAGTGCAGGTCCACTCTCCCCTTGCCAAATGGAGTGGGAAAGCTTTTCGCTAAGATAGAGACGACTAGAGAGGCAGAAGCGCGGCTCCGGAGCTATCCGGAGGAAAGTGCCGCTTCCCGGCGTCTTTCGGCTTGAAGCGGCGCTCCGGAGCGCTGCGCTGCCGCTCTACTGAGCTGTGCGCGAATTAGCCGCTTCTTCGCCTCCGAGAGGCAGAGATCGCGGTTGCTTGGAAGAGGCGAAGAACGAAGCCGCAAAGAAGCGGGCTTGCGTGCGAAGCCTTCCGACTGCTGGAGGACGGTGGCTGCCGCTCTCCTGCCTCTTGAATTCACTCTCGGCAAGCGAATGGAAAGCGTTCCAGGACAACTTGCCTGGGTTTTGACTGGGTCCTGATGCGTCCCACCTTGGCAAGTCTTGCTCGTCGCCAGAGGCTCCGAGATGCACAGAAGACGGTGGCAGCTGCTGAAAAGAAGGGCAGCGGTGAGTTTGTCGACAAGCAAGAACATAGGCAGCTGCCTGTGCTTGGGAAGGAGCAGCTGCCTGGTTTTGGCAATTGCCTTCACAGCGCCCAGAAGCCCGGTGCTCTGCTGCTTTGTTTTTCGCAGTCAGTCAATTGCACACTAGTGAAGCTGAGCCAGGCTCTTCAGCTTTGCTGCTTTTGAGCATCTGTGCTCCACTTATGCTCTGTGACATCTCTCGAGGTGGTTTGCCTCGCCCAGGCTGGCAAGTGCCCGCTAGTAGCTAGAGCTGGGCAGGAGAGGGCAGAGAGCACTTCCATCTGACAGCAGGTTGCAGATTGCCTCGGAAAGAGCCGTGTCCTTGGAATGTGCAGCAAATCCTCTTTCTTTGCAAACCGCGGTTAGTGTGCAGTGCAGGTCCACTCTCCCCTTGCCAAATGGAGTGGGAAAGCTTTTCGCTAAGATAGAGACGACTAGAGAGGCAGAAGCGCGGCTCCGGAGCTATCCGGAGGAAAGTGCCGCTTCCCGGCATCTTTCGGCTTGAAGCGGCGCTCCGGAGCGCTGCGCTGCCGCTCTACTGAGCTGTGCGCGAATTAGCCTCTTCTTCGCCTCCGAGAAGCAGAGATCGCGGTTGCTTGGAAGAGGCGAAGAACGAAGCCGCAAAGAAGCGGGCTTGCGTGCGAAGCCTTCCGACTGCTGGAGGACGGTGGCTGCCGCTCTCCTGCCTCTTGAATTCACTCTCGGCAAGCGAATGGAAAGCGTTCCAGGACAACTTGCCTGGGTTTTGACTTGGTCCTGATGCGTCCCACCTTGGCAAGTCTTGCTCGTCGCCAGAGGCTCCGAGATGCACAGAAGACGGTGGCAGCTGCTGAAAAGAAGGGCAGCGGTGAGTTTGTCGACAAGCAAGAACATAGGCAGCTGCCTGTGCTTGGGAAGGAGCAGCTGCCTGGTTTTGGCAATTGCCTTCACAGCGCCCAGAAGCCCGGTGCTCTGCTGCTTTGTTTTTCGCAGTCAGTCAATTGCACACTAGTGAAGCTGAGCCAGGCTCTTCAGCTTTGCTGCTTTTGAGCATCTGTGCTCCACTTATGCTCTGTGACATCTCTCGAGGTGGTTTGCCTCGCCCAGGCTGGCAAGTGCCCGCTAGTACCTAGAGCTGGGCAGGAGAGGGCAGAGAGCACTTCCATCTGACAGCAGGTTGCAGATTGCCTCGGAAAGAGCCGTGTCCTTGGAATGTGCAGCAAATCCTCTTTCTTTGCAAACCGCGGTTAGTGTGCAGTGCAGGTCCACTCTCCCCTTGCCAAATGGAGTGGGAAAGCTTTTCGCTAAGATAGAGACGACTAGAGAGGCAGAAGCGCGGCTCCGGAGCTATCCGGAGGAAAGTGCCGCTTCCCGGCATCTTTCGGCTTGAAGCGGCGCTCCGGAGCGCTGCGCTGCCGCTCTACTGAGCTGTGCGCGAATTAGCCTCTTCTTCGCCTCCGAGAAGCAGAGATCGCGGTTGCTTGGAAGAGGCGAAGAACGAAGCCGCAAAGAAGCGGGCTTGCGTGCGAAGCCTTCCGACTGCTGGAGGACGGTGGCTGCCGCTCTCCTGCCTGTTGAATTCACTCTCGGCAAGCGAATGGAAAGCGTTCCAGGACAACTTGCCTGGGTTTTGACTTGGTCCTGATGCGTCCCACCTTGGCAAGTCTTGCTCGTCGCCAGAGGCTCCGAGATGCACAGAAGACGGTGGCAGCTGCTGAAAAGAAGGGCAGCGGTGAGTTTGTCGACAAGCAAGAACATAGGCAGCTGCCTGTGCTTGGGAAGGAGCAGCTGCCTGGTTTTGGCAATTGCCTTCACAGCGCCCAGAAGCCCGGTGCTCTGCTGCTTTGTTTTTCGCAGTCAGTCAATTGCACACTAGTGAAGCTGAGCCAGGCTCTTCAGCTTTGCTGCTTTTGAGCATCTGTGCTCCACTTATGCTCTGTGACATCTCTCGAGGTGGTTTGCCTCGCCCAGGCTGGCAAGTGCCCGCTAGTACCTAGAGCTGGGCAGGAGAGGGCAGAGAGCACTTCCATCTGACAGCAGGTTGCAGATTGCCTCGGAAAGAGCCGTGTCCTTGGAATGTGCAGCAAATCCTCTTTCTTTGCAAACCGCGGTTAGTGTGCAGTGCAGGTCCACTCTCCCCTTGCCAAATGGAGTGGGAAAGCTTTTCGCTAAGATAGAGACGACTAGAGAGGCAGAAGCGCGGCTCCGGAGCTATCCGGAGGAAAGTGCCGCTTCCCGGCGTCTTTCGGCTTGAAGCGGCGCTCCGGAGCGCTGCGCTGCCGCTCTACTGAGCTGTGCGCGAATTAGCCGCTTCTTCGCCTCCGAGAGGCAGAGATCGCGGTTGCTTGGAAGAGGCGAAGAACGAAGCCGCAAAGAAGCGGGCTTGCATGCGAAGCCTTCCGACTGCTGGAGGACGGTGGCTGCCGCTCTCCTGCCTCTTGAATTCACTCTCGGCAAGCGAATGGAAAGCGTTCCAGGAAAACTTGCCTGGGTTTTGACTTGGTCCTGATGCGTCCCACCTTGGCAAGTCTTGCTCGTCGCCAGAGGCTCCGAGATGCACAGAAGACGGTGGCAGCTGCTGAAAAGAAGGGCAGCGGTGAGTTTGTCGACAAGCAAGAACATAGGCAGCTGCCTGTGCTTGGGAAGGAGCAGCTGCCTGGTTTTGGCAATTGCCTTCACAGCGCCCAGAAGCCCGGTGCTCTGCTGCTTTGTTTTTCGCAGTCAGTCAATTGCACACTAGTGAAGCTGAGCCAGGCTCTTCAGCTTTGCTGCTTTTGAGCATCTGTGCTCCACTTATGCTCTGTGACATCTCTCGAGGTGGTTTGCCTCGCCCAGGCTGGCAAGTGCCCGCTAGTACCTAGAGCTGGGCAGGAGAGGGCAGAGAGCACTTCCATCTGACAGCAGGTTGCAGATTGCCTCGGAAAGAGCCGTGTCCTTGGAATGTGCAGCAAATTCTCTTTCTTTGCAAACCGCGGTTAGTGTGCAGTGCAGGTCCACTCTCCCCTTGCCAAATGGAGTGGGAAAGCTTTTCGCTAAGATAGAGACGACTAGAGAGGCAGAAGCGCGGCTCCGGAGCTATCCGGAGGAAAGTGCCGCTTCCCGGCGTCTTTCGGCTTGAAGCGGCGCTCCGGAGCGCTCCGCTGCCGCTCTACTGAGCTGTGCGCGAATTAGCCGCTTCTTCGCCTCCGAGAGGCAGAGATCGCGGTTGCTTGGAAGAGGCGAAGAGCGAAGCCGCAAAGAAGCGGGCTTGCGTGCGAAGCCTTCCGACTGCTGGAGGACGGTGGCTGCCGCTCTCCTGCCTCTTGAATTCACTCTCGGCAAGCGAATGGAAAGCGTTCCAGGACAACTTGCCTGGGTTTTTACTGGGTCCTGATGCGTCCCACCTTGGCAAGTCTTGCTCGTCGCCAGAGGCTCCGAGATGCACAGAAGACGGTGGCAGCTGCTGAAAAGAAGGGCAGCGGTGAGTTTGTCGACAAGCAAGAACATAGGCAGCTGCCTGTGCTTGGGAAGGAGCAGCTGCCTGGTTTTGGCAATTGCCTTCACAGCGCCCAGAAGCCCGGTGCTCTGCTGCTTTGTTTTTCGCAGTCAGTCAATTGCACACTAGTGAAGCTGAGCCAGGCTCTTCAGCTTTGCTGCTTTTGAGCATCTGTGCTCCACTTATGCTCTGTGACATCTCTGGAGGTGGTTTGCCTCGCCCAGGCTGGCAAGTGCCCGCTCGTACCTAGAGCTGGGCAGGAGAGGGCAGAGAGCACTTCCATCTGACAGCAGGTTGCAGATTGCCTCGGAAAGAGCCGTGTCCTTGGAATGTGCAGCAAATCCTCTTTCTTTGCAAACCGCGGTTAGTGTGCAGTGCAGGTCCACTCTCCCCTTGCCAAATGGAGTGGGAAAGCTTTTCGCTAAGATAGAGACGACTAGAGAGGCAGAAGCGCGGCTCCGGAGCTATCCGGAGGAAAGTGCCGCTTCCCGGCGTCTTTCGGCTTGAAGCGGCGCTCCGGAGCGCTGCGCTGCCGCTCTACTGAGCTGTGCGCGAATTAGCCGCTTCTTCGCCTCCGAGAGGCAGAGATCGCGGTTGCTTGGAAGAGGCGAAGAACGAAGCCGCAAAGAAGCGGGCTTGTGTGCGAAGCCTTCCGACTGCTGGAGGACGGTGGCTGCCGCTCTCCTGCCTCTTGAATTCACTCTCGGCAAGCGAATGGAAAGCGTTCCAGGACAACTTGCCTGGGTTTTGACTTGGTCCTGATGCGTCCCACCTTGGCAAGTCTTGCTCGTCGCCAGAGGCTCCGAGATGCACAGAAGACGGTGGCAGCTGCTGAAAAGAAGGGCAGCGGTGAGTTTGTCGACAAGCAAGAACATAGGCAGCTGCCTGTGCTTGGGAAGGAGCAGCTGCCTGGTTTTGGCAATTGCCTTCACAGCGCCCAGAAGCCCGGTGCTCTGCTGCTTTGTTTTTCGCAGTCAGTCAATTGCACACTAGTGAAGCTGAGCCAGGCTCTTCAGCTTTGCTGCTTTTGAGCATCTGTGCTCCACTTATGCTCTGTGACATCTCTCGAGGTGGTTTGCCTCGCCCAGGCTGGCAAGTGCCCGCTAGTACCTAGAGCTGGGCAGGAGAGGGCAGAGAGCACTTCCATCTGACAGCAGGTTGCAGATTGCCTCGGAAAGAGCCGTGTCCTTGGAATGTGCAGCAAATTCTCTTTCTTTGCAAACCGCGGTTAGTGTGCAGTGCAGGTCCACTCTCCCCTTGCCAAATGGAGTGGGAAAGCTTTTCGCTAAGATAGAGACGACTAGAGAGGCAGAAGCGCGGCTCCGGAGCTATCCGGAGGAAAGTGCCGCTTCCCGGCGTCTTTCGGCTTGAAGCGGCGCTCCGGAGCGCTGCGCTGCCGCTCTACTGAGCTGTGCGCGAATTAGCCGCTTCTTCGCCTCCGAGAAGCAGAGATCGCGGTTGCTTGGAAGAGGCGAAGAACGAAGCCGCAAAGAAGCGGGCTTGCGTGCGAAGCCTTCCGACTGCTGGAGGACGGTGGCTGCCGCTCTCCTGCCTCTTGAATTCACTCTCGGCAAGCGAATGGAAAGCGTTCCAGGACAACTTGCCTGGGTTTTTACTGGGTCCTGATGCGTCCCACCTTGGCAAGTCTTGCTCGTCGCCAGAGGCTCCGAGATGCACAGAAGACGGTGGCAGCTGCTGAAAAGAAGGGCAGCGGTGAGTTTGTCGACCAGCAAGAACATAGGCAGCTGCCTGTGCTTGGGAAGGAGCAGCTGCCTGGTTTTGGCAATTGCCTTCACAGCGCCCAGAAGCCCGGTGCTCTGCTGCTTTGTTTTTCGCAGTCAGTCAATTGCACACTAGTGAAGCTGAGCCAGGCTCTTCAGCTTTGCTGCTTTTGAGCATCTGTGCTCCACTTATGCTCTGTGACATCTCTCGAGGTTGTTTGCCTCGCCCAGGCTGGCAAGTGCCCGCTAGTACCTAGAGCTGGGCAGGAGAGGGCAGAGAGCACTTCCATCTGACAGCAGGTTGCAGATTGCCTCGGAAAGAGCCGTGTCCTTGGAATGTGCAGCAAATCCTCTTTCTTTGCAAACCGCGGTTAGTGTGCAGTGCAGGTCCACTCTCCCCTTTCCAAATGGAGTGGGAAAGCTTTTCGCTAAGATAGAGACGACTAGAGAGGCAGAAGCGCGGCTCCGGAGCTATCCGGAGGAAAGTGCCGCTTCCCGGCATCTTTCGGCTTGAAGCGGCGCTCCGGAGCGCTGCGCTGCCGCTCTACTGAGCTGTGCGCGAATTAGCCTCTTCTTCGCCTCCGAGAAGCAGAGATCGCGGTTGCTTGGAAGAGGCGAAGAACGAAGCCGCAAAGAAGCGGGCTTGCGTGCGAAGCCTTCCGACTGCTGGAGGACGGTGGCTGCCGCTCTCCTGCCTCTTGAATTCACTCTCGGCAAGCGAATGGAAAGCGTTCCAGGACAACTTGCCTGGGTTTTGACTTGGTCCTGATGCGTCCCACCTTGGCAAGTCTTGCTCGTCGCCAGAGGCTCCGAGATGCACAGAAGACGGTGGCAGCTGCTGAAAAGAAGGGCAGCGGTGAGTTTGTCGACAAGCAAGAACATAGGCAGCTGCCTGTGCTTGGGAAGGAGCAGCTGCCTGGTTTTGGCAATTGCCTTCACAGCGCCCAGAAGCCCGGTGCTCTGCTGCTTTGTTTTTCGCAGTCAGTCAATTGCACACTAGTGAAGCTGAGCCAGGCTCTTCAGCTTTGCTGCTTTTGAGCATCTGTGCTCCACTTATGCTCTGTGACATCTCTCGAGGTTGTTTGCCTCGCCCAGGCTGGCAAGTGCCCGCTCGTACCTAGAGCTGGGCAGGAGAGGGCAGAGAGCACTTCCATCTGACAGCAGGTTGCAGATTGCCTCGGAAAGAGCCGTGTCCTTGGAATGTGCAGCAAATCCTCTTTCTTTGCAAACCGCGGTTAGTGTGCAGTGCAGGTCCACTCTCCCCTTGCCAAATGGAGTGGGAAAGCTTTTCGCTAAGATAGAGACGACTAGAGAGGCAGAAGCGCGGCTCCGGAGCTATCCGGAGGAAAGTGCCGCTTCCCGGCGTCTTTCGGCTTGAAGCGGCGCTCCGGAGCGCTGCGCTGCCGCTCTACTGAGCTGTGCGCGAATTAGCCGCTTCTTCGCCTCCGAGAGGCAGAGATCGCGGTTGCTTGGAAGAGGCGAAGAACGAAGCCGCAAAGAAGCGGGCTTGCATGCGAAGCCTTCCGACTGCTGGAGGACGGTGGCTGCCGCTCTCCTGCCTCTTGAATTCACTCTCGGCAAGCGAATGGAAAGCGTTCCAGGAAAACTTGCCTGGGTTTTGACTTGGTCCTGATGCGTCCCACCTTGGCAAGTCTTGCTCGTCGCCAGAGGCTCCGAGATGCACAGAAGACGGTGGCAGCTGCTGAAAAGAAGGGCAGCGGTGAGTTTGTCGACAAGCAAGAACATAGGCAGCTGCCTGTGCTTGGGAAGGAGCAGCTGCCTGGTTTTGGCAATTGCCTTCACAGCGCCCAGAAGCCCGGTGCTCTGCTGCTTTGTTTTTCGCAGTCAGTCAATTGCACACTAGTGAAGCTGAGCCAGGCTCTTCAGCTTTGCTGCTTTTGAGCATCTGTGCTCCACTTATGCTCTGTGACATCTCTCGAGGTGGTTTGCCTCGCCCAGGCTGGCAAGTGCCCGCTAGTACCTAGAGCTGGGCAGGAGAGGGCAGAGAGCACTTCCATCTGACAGCAGGTTGCAGATTGCCTCGGAAAGAGCCGTGTCCTTGGAATGTGCAGCAAATCCTCTTTCTTTGCAAACCGCGGTTAGTGTGCAGTGCAGGTCCACTCTCCCCTTGCCAAATGGAGTGGGAAAGCTTTTCGCTAAGATAGAGACGACTAGAGAGGCAGAAGCGCGGCTCCGGAGCTATCCGGAGGAAAGTGCCGCTTCCCGGCGTCTTTCGGCTTGAAGCGGCGCTCCGGAGCGCTCCGCTGCCGCTCTACTGAGCTGTGCGCGAATTAGCCGCTTCTTCGCCTCCGAGAGGCAGAGATCGCGGTTGCTTGGAAGAGGCGAAGAACGAAGCCGCAAAGAAGCGGGCTTGCGTGCGAAGCCTTCCGACTGCTGGAGGACGGTGGCTGCCGCTCTCCTGCCTCTTGAATTCACTCTCGGCAAGCGAATGGAAAGCGTTCCAGGACAACTTGCCTGGGTTTTGACTTGGTCCTGATGCGTCCCACCTTGGCAAGTCTTGCTCGTCGCCAGAGGCTCCGAGATGCACAGAAGACGGTGGCAGCTGCTGAAAAGAAGGGCAGCGGTGAGTTTGTCGACCAGCAAGAACATAGGCAGCTGCCTGTGCTTGGGAAGGAGCAGCTGCCTGGTTTTGGCAATTGCCTTCACAGCGCCCAGAAGCCCGGTGCTCTGCTGCTTTGTTTTTCGCAGTCAGTCAATTGCACACTAGTGAAGCTGAGCCAGGCTCTTCAGCTTTGCTGCTTTTGAGCATCTGTGCTCCACTTATGCTCTGTGACATCTCTCGAGGTTGTTTGCCTCGGCCAGGCTGGCAAGTGCCCGCTAGTACCTAGAGCTGGGCAGGAGAGGGCAGAGAGCACTTCCATCTGACAGCAGGTTGCAGATTGCCTCGGAAAGAGCCGTGTCCTTGGAATGTGCAGCAAATCCTCTTTCTTTGCAAACCGCGGTTAGTGTGCAGTGCAGGTCCACTCTCCCCTTGCCAAATGGAGTGGGAAAGCTTTTCGCTAAGATAGAGACGACTAGAGAGGCAGAAGCGCGGCTCCGGAGCTATCCGGAGGAAAGTGCCGCTTCCCGGCGTCTTTCGGCTTGAAGCGGCGCTCCGGAGCGCTGCGCTGCCGCTCTACTGAGCTGTGCGCGAATTAGCCGCTTCTTCGCCTCCGAGAGGCAGAGATCGCGGTTGCTTGGAAGAGGCGAAGAACGAAGCCGCAAAGAAGCGGGCTTGCGTGCGAAGCCTTCCGACTGCTGGAGGACGGTGGCTGCCGCTCTCCTGCCTCTTGAATTCACTCTCGGCAAGCGAATGGAAAGCGTTCCAGGACAACTTGCCTGGGTTTTGACTTGGTCCTGATGCGTCCCACCTTGGCAAGTCTTGCTCGTCGCCAGAGGCTCCGAGATGCACAGAAGACGGTGGCAGCTGCTGAAAAGAAGGGCAGCGGTGAGTTTGTCGACAAGCAAGAACATAGGCAGCTGCCTGTGCTTGGGAAGGAGCAGCTGCCTGGTTTTGGCAATTGCCTTCACAGCGCCCAGAAGCCCGGTGCTCTGCTGCTTTGTTTTTCGCAGTCAGTCAATTGCACACTAGTGAAGCTGAGCCAGGCTCTTCAGCTTTGCTGCTTTTGAGCATCTGTGCTCCACTTATGCTCTGTGACATCTCTCGAGGTGGTTTGCCTCGCCCAGGCTGGCAAGTGCCCGCTAGTAGCTAGAGCTGGGCAGGAGAGGGCAGAGAGCACTTCCATCTGACAGCAGGTTGCAGATTGCCTCGGAAAGAGCCGTGTCCTTGGAATGTGCAGCAAATTCTCTTTCTTTGCAAACCGCGGTTAGTGTGCAGTGCAGGTCCACTCTCCCCTTGCCAAATGGAGTGGGAAAGCTTTTCGCTAAGATAGAGACGACTAGAGAGGCAGAAGCGCGGCTCCGGAGCTATCCGGAGGAAAGTGCCGCTTCCCGGCGTCTTTCGGCTTGAAGCGGCGCTCCGGAGCGCTCCGCTGCCGCTCTACTGAGCTGTGCGCGAATTAGCCGCTTCTTCGCCTCCGAGAGGCAGAGATCGCGGTTGCTTGGAAGAGGCGAAGAACGAAGCCGCAAAGAAGCGGGCTTGCGTGCGAAGCCTTCCGACTGCTGGAGGACGGTGGCTGCCGCTCTCCTGCCTCTTGAATTCACTCTCGGCAAGCGAATGGAAAGCGTTCCAGGACAACTTGCCTGGGTTTTTACTGGGTCCTGATGCGTCCCACCTTGGCAAGTCTTGCTCGTCGCCAGAGGCTCCGAGATGCACAGAAGACGGTGGCAGCTGCTGAAAAGAAGGGCAGCGGTGAGTTTGTCGACAAGCAAGAACATAGGCAGCTGCCTGTGCTTGGGAAGGAGCAGCTGCCTGGTTTTGGCAATTGCCTTCACAGCGCCCAGAAGCCCGGTGCTCTGCTGCTTTGTTTTTCGCAGTCAGTCAATTGCACACTAGTGAAGCTGAGCCAGGCTCTTCAGCTTTGCTGCTTTTGAGCATCTGTGCTCCACTTATGCTCTGTGACATCTCTCGAGGTTGTTTGCCTCGCCCAGGCTGGCAAGTGCCCGCTAGTACCTAGAGCTGGGCAGGAGAGGGCAGAGAGCACTTCCATCTGACAGCAGGTTGCAGATTGCCTCGGAAAGAGCCGTGTCCTTGGAATGTGCAGCAAATCCTCTTTCTTTGCAAACCGCGGTTAGTGTGCAGTGCAGGTCCGCTCTCCCCTTGCCAAATGGAGTGGGAAAGCTTTTCGCTAAGATAGAGACGACTAGAGAGGCAGAAGCGCGGCTCCGGAGCTATCCGGAGGAAAGTGCCGCTTCCCGGCATCTTTCGGCTTGAAGCGGCGCTCCGGAGCGCTGCGCTGCCGCTCTACTGAGCTGTGCGCGAATTAGCCTCTTCTTCGCCTCCGAGAAGCAGAGATCGCGGTTGCTTGGAAGAGGCGAAGAACGAAGCCGCAAAGAAGCGGGCTTGCGTGCGAAGCCTTCCGACTGCTGGAGGACGGTGGCTGCCGCTCTCCTGCCTCTTGAATTCACTCTCGGCAAGCGAATGGAAAGCGTTCCAGGACAACTTGCCTGGGTTTTGACTTGGTCCTGATGCGTCCCACCTTGGCAAGTCTTGCTCGTCGCCAGAGGCTCCGAGATGCACAGAAGACGGTGGCAGCTGCTGAAAAGAAGGGCAGCGGTGAGTTTGTCGACAAGCAAGAACATAGGCAGCTGCCTGTGCTTGGGAAGGAGCAGCTGCCTGGTTTTGGCAATTGCCTTCACAGCGCCCAGAAGCCCGGTGCTCTGCTGCTTTGTTTTTCGCAGTCAGTCAATTGCACACTAGTGAAGCTGAGCCAGGCTCTTCAGCTTTGCTGCTTTTGAGCATCTGTGCTCCACTTATGCTCTGTGACATCTCTCGAGGTGGTTTGCCTCGCCCAGGCTGGCAAGTGCCCGCTAGTACCTAGAGCTGGGCAGGAGAGGGCAGAGAGCACTTCCATCTGACAGCAGGTTGCAGATTGCCTCGGAAAGAGCCGTGTCCTTGGAATGTGCAGCAAATCCTCTTTCTTTGCAAACCGCGGTTAGTGTGCAGTGCAGGTCCACTCTCCCCTTGCCAAATGGAGTGGGAAAGCTTTTCGCTAAGATAGAGACGACTAGAGAGGCAGAAGCGCGGCTCCGGAGCTATCCGGAAGAAAGTGCCGCTTCCCGGCGTCTTTCGGCTTGAAGCGGCGCTCCGGAGCGCTCCGCTGCCGCTCTACTGAGCTGTGCGCGAATTAGCCGCTTCTTCGCCTCCGAGAGGCAGAGATCGCGGTTGCTTGGAAGAGGCGAAGAACGAAGCCGCAAAGAAGCGGGCTTGCGTGCGAAGCCTTCCGACTGCTGGAGGACGGTGGCTGCCGCTCTCCTGCCTCTTGAATTCACTCTCGGCAAGCGAATGGAAAGCGTTCCAGGACAACTTGCCTGGGTTTTTACTGGGTCCTGATGCGTCCCACCTTGGCAAGTCTTGCTCGTCGCCAGAGGCTCCGAGATGCACAGAAGACGGTGGCAGCTGCTGAAAAGAAGGGCAGCGGTGAGTTTGTCGACCAGCAAGAACATAGGCAGCTGCCTGTGCTTGGGAAGGAGCAGCTGCCTGGTTTTGGCAATTGCCTTCACAGCGCCCAGAAGCCCGGTGCTCTGCTGCTTTGTTTTTCGCAGTCAGTCAATTGCACACTAGTGAAGCTGAGCCAGGCTCTTCAGCTTTGCTGCTTTTGAGCATCTGTGCTCCACTTATGCTCTGTGACATCTCTCGAGGTTGTTTGCCTCGCCCAGGCTGGCAAGTGTCCGCTAGTAGCTAGAGCTGGGCAGGAGAGGGCAGAGAGCACTTCCATCTGACAGCAGGTTGCAGATTGCCTCGGAAAGAGCCGTGTCCTTGGAATGTGCAGCAAATCCTCTTTCTTTGCAAACCGCGGTTAGTGTGCAGTGCAGGTCCACTCTCCCCTTGCCAGATGGAGTGGGAAAGCTTTTCGCTAAGATAGAGACGACTAGAGAGGCAGAAGCGCGGCTCCGGAGCTATCCGGAGGAAAGTGCCGCTTCCCGGCGTCTTTCGGCTTGAAGCAGCGCTCCGGAGCGCTGCGCTGCCGCTCTACTGAGCTGTGCGCGAATTAGCCGCTTCTTCGCCTCCGAGAGGCAGAGATCGCGGTTGCTTGGAAGAGGCGAAGAACGAAGCCGCAAAGAAGCGGGCTTGCGTGCGAAGCCTTCCGACTGCTGGAGGACGGTGGCTGCCGCTCTCCTGCCTCTTGAATTCACTCTCGGCAAGCGAATGGAAAGCGTTCCAGGACAACTTGCCTGGGTTTTGACTTGGTCCTGATGCGTCCCACCTTGGCAAGTCTTGCTCGTCGCCAGAGGCTCCGAGATGCACAGAAGACGGTGGCAGCTGCTGAAAAGAAGGGCAGCGGTGAGTTTGTCGACAAGCAAGAACATAGGCAGCTGCCTGTGCTTGGGAAGGAGCAGCTGCCTGGTTTTGGCAATTGCCTTCACAGCGCCCAGAAGCCCAGTGCTCTGCTGCTTTGTTTTTCGCAGTCAGTCAATTGCACACTAGTGAAGCTGAGCCAGGCTCTTCAGCTTTGCTGCTTTTGAGCATCTGTGCTCCACTTATGCTCTGTGACATCTCTCGAGGTTGTTTGCCTCGCCCAGGCTGGCAAGTGTCCGCTAGTAGCTAGAGCTGGGCAGGAGAGGGCAGAGAGCACTTCCATCTGACAGCAGGTTGCAGATTGCCTCGGAAAGAGCCGTGTCCTTGGAATGTGCAGCAAATCCTCTTTCTTTGCAAACCGCGGTTAGTGTGCAGTGCAGGTCCACTCTCCCCTTGCCAGATGGAGTGGGAAAGCTTTTCGCTAAGATAGAGACGACTAGAGAGGCAGAAGCGCGGCTCCGGAGCTATCCGGAGGAAAGTGCCGCTTCCCGGCGTCTTTCGGCTTGAAGCAGCGCTCCGGAGCGCTGCGCTGCCGCTCTACTGAGCTGTGCGCGAATTAGCCGCTTCTTCGCCTCCGAGAGGCAGAGATCGCGGTTGCTTGGAAGAGGCGAAGAACGAAGCCGCAAAGAAGCGGGCTTGCGTGCGAAGCCTTCCGACTGCTGGAGGACGGTGGCTGCCGCTCTCCTGCCTCTTGAATTCACTCTCGGCAAGCGAATGGAAAGCGTTCCAGGACAACTTGCCTGGGTTTTGACTTGGTCCTGATGCGTCCCACCTTGGCAAGTCTTGCTCGTCGCCAGAGGCTCCGAGATGCACAGAAGACGGTGGCAGCTGCTGAAAAGAAGGGCAGCGGTGAGTTTGTCGACAAGCAAGAACATAGGCAGCTGCCTGTGCTTGGGAAGGAGCAGCTGCCTGGTTTTGGCAATTGCCTTCACAGCGCCCAGAAGCCCGGTGCTCTGCTGCTTTGTTTTTCGCAGTCAGTCAATTGCACGCTAGTGAAGCTGAGCCAGGCTCTTCAGCTTTGCTGCTTTTGAGCATCTGTGCTCCACTTATGCTCTGTGACATCTCTCGAGGTGGTTTGCCTCGCCCAGGCTGGCAAGTGCCCGCTAGTACCTAGAGCTGGGCAGGAGAGGGCAGAGAGCACTTCCATCTGACAGCAGGTTGCAGATTGCCTCGGAAAGAGCCGTGTCCTTGGAATGTGCAGCAAATCCTCTTTCTTTGCAAACCGCGGTTAGTGTGCAGTGCAGGTCCACTCTCCCCTTGCCAAATGGAGTGGGAAAGCTTTTCGCTAAGATAGAGACGACTAGAGAGGCAGAAGCGCGGCTCCGGAGCTATCCGGAGGAAAGTGCCGCTTCCCGGCGTCTTTCGGCTTGAAGCGGCGCTCCGGAGCGCTGCGCTGCCGCTCTACTGAGCTGTGCGCGAATTAGCCGCTTCTTCGCCTCCGAGAGGCAGAGATCGCGGTTGCTTGGAAGAGGCGAAGAACGAAGCCGCAAAGAAGCGGGCTTGCGTGCAAAGCCTTCCGACTGCTGGAGGACGGTGGCTGCCGCTCTCCTGCCTCTTGAATTCACTCTCGGCAAGCGAATGGAAAGCGTTCCAGGACAACTTGCCTGGGTTTTTACTGGGTCCTGATGCGTCCCACCTTGGCAAGTCTTGCTCGTCGCCAGAGGCTCCGAGATGCACAGAAAGACGGTGGCAGCTGCTGAAAAGAAGGGCAGCGGTGAGTTTGTCGACAAGCAAGAACATAGGCAGCTGCCTGTGCTTGGGAAGGAGCAGCTGCCTGGTTTGGGCAATTGCCTTCACAGCGCCCAGAAGCCCGGTGCTCTGCTGCTTTGTTTTTCGCAGTCAGTCAATTGCACGCTAGTGAAGCTGAGCCAGGCTCTTCAGCTTTGCTGCTTTTGAGCATCTGTGCTCCACTTATGCTCTGTGACATCTCTCGAGGTTGTTTGCCTCGGCCAGGCTGGCAAGTGCCCGCTAGTAGCTAGAGCTGGGCAGGAGAGGGCAGAGAGCACTTCCATCTGACAGCAGGTTGCAGATTGCCTCGGAAAGAGCCGTGTCCTTGGAATGTGCAGCAAATCCTCTTTCTTTGCAAACCGCGGTTAGTGTGCAGTGCAGGTCCACTCTCCCCTTGCCAGATGGAGTGGGAAAGCTTTTCGCTAAGATAGAGACGACTAGAGAGGCAGAAGCGCGGCTCCGGAGCTATCCGGAGGAAAGTGCCACTTCCCGGCGTCTTTCGGCTTGAAGCGGCGCTCCGGAGCGCTGCGCTGCCGCTCTACTGAGCTGTGCGCGAATTAGCCGCTTCTTCGCCTCCGAGAGGCAGAGATCGCGGTTGCTTGGAAGAGGCGAAGAGCGAAGCCGCAAAGAAGCGGGCTTGTGTGCGAAGCCTTCCGACTGCTGGAGGACGGTGGCTGCCGCTCTCCTGCCTCTTGAATTCACTCTCGGCAAGCGAATGGAAAGCGTTCCAGGACAACTTGCCTGGGTTTTGACTTGGTCCTGATGCGTCCCACCTTGGCAAGTCTTGCTCGTCGCCAGAGGCTCCGAGATGCACAGAAGACGGTGGCAGCTGCTGAAAAGAAGGGCAGCGGTGAGTTTGTCGACAAGCAAGAACATAGGCAGCTGCCTGTGCTTGGGAAGGAGCAGCTGCCTGCTTTTGGCAATTGCCTTCACAGCGCCCAGAAGCCCGGTGCTCTGCTGCTTTGTTTTTCGCAGTCAGTCAATTGCACACTAGTCAAGCTGAGCCAGGCTCTTCAGCTTTGCTGCTTTTGAGCATCTGTGCTCCACTTATGCTCTGTGACATCTCTCGAGGTTGTTTGCCTCGCCCAGGCTGGCAAGTGCCCGCTAGTACCTAGAGCTGGGCAGGAGAGGGCAGAGAGCACTTCCATCTGACAGCAGGTTGCAGATTGCCTCGGAAAGAGCCGTGTCCTTGGAATGTGCAGCAAATCCTCTTTCTTTGCAAACCGCGGTTAGTGTGCAGTGCAGGTCCACTCTCCCCTTGCCAAATGGAGTGGGAAAGCTTTTCGCTAAGATAGAGACGACTAGAGAGGCAGAAGCGCGGCTCCGGAGCTATCCGGAGGAAAGTGCCGCTTCCCGGCATCTTTCGGCTTGAAGCGGCGCTCCGGAGCGCTGCGCTGCCGCTCTACTGAGCTGTGCGCGAATTAGCCGCTTCTTCGCCTCCGAGAAGCAGAGATCGCGGTTGCTTGGAAGAGGCGAAGAACGAAGCCGCAAAGAAGCGGGCTTGCGTGCGAAGCCTTCCGACTGCTGGAGGACGGTGGCTGCCGCTCTCCTGCCTCTTGAATTCACTCTCGGCAAGCGAATGGAAAGCGTTCCAGGACAACTTGCCTGGGTTTTGACTTGGTCCTGATGCGTCCCACCTTGGCAAGTCTTGCTCGTCGCCAGAGGCTCCGAGATGCACAGAAGACGGTGGCAGCTGCTGAAAAGAAGGGCAGCGGTGAGTTTGTCGACAAGCAAGAAGATAGGCAGCTGCCTGTGCTTGGGAAGGAGCAGCTGCCTGCTTTTGGCAATTGCCTTCACAGCGCCCAGAAGCCCGGTGCTCTGCTGCTTTGTTTTTCGCAGTCAGTCAATTGCACACTAGTGAAGCTGAGCCAGGCTCTTCAGCTTTGCTGCTTTTGAGCATCTGTGCTCCACTTATGCTCTGTGACATCTCTCGAGGTGGTTTGCCTCGCCCAGGCTGGCAAGTGCCCGCTAGTACCTAGAGCTGGGCAGGAGAGGGCAGAGAGCACTTCCATCTGACAGCAGGTTGCAGATTGCCTCGGAAAGAGCCGTGTCCTTGGAATGTGCAGCAAATCCTCTTTCTTTGCAAACCGCGGTTAGTGTGCAGTGCAGGTCCACTCTCCCCTTGCCAAATGGAGTGGGAAAGCTTTTCGCTAAGATAGAGACGACTAGAGAGGCAGAAGCGCGGCTCCGGAGCTATCCGGAGGAAAGTGCCGCTTCCCGGCGTCTTTCGGCTTGAAGCGGCGCTCCGGAGCGCTGCGCTGCCGCTCTACTGAGCTGTGCGCGAATTAGCCGCTTCTTCGCCTCCGAGAGGCAGAGATCGCGGTTGCTTGGAAGAGGCGAAGAACGAAGCCGCAAAGAAGCGGGCTTGCATGCGAAGCCTTCCGACTGCTGGAGGACGGTGGCTGCCGCTCTCCTGCCTCTTGAATTCACTCTCGGCAAGCGAATGGAAAGCGTTCCAGGAAAACTTGCCTGGGTTTTGACTTGGTCCTGATGCGTCCCACCTTGGCAAGTCTTGCTCGTCGCCAGAGGCTCCGAGATGCACAGAAGACGGTGGCAGCTGCTGAAAAGAAGGGCAGCGGTGAGTTTGTCGACAAGCAAGAACATAGGCAGCTGCCTGTGCTTGGGAAGGAGCAGCTGCCTGGTTTTGGCAATTGCCTTCACAGCGCCCAGAAGCCCGGTGCTCTGCTGCTTTGTTTTTCGCAGTCAGTCAATTGCACACTAGTGAAGCTGAGCCAGGCTCTTCAGCTTTGCTGCTTTTGAGCATCTGTGCTCCACTTATGCTCTGTGACATCTCTCGAGGTGGTTTGCCTCGCCCAGGCTGGCAAGTGCCCGCTAGTACCTAGAGCTGGGCAGGAGAGGGCAGAGAGCACTTCCATCTGACAGCAGGTTGCAGATTGCCTCGGAAAGAGCCGTGTCCTTGGAATGTGCAGCAAATCCTCTTTCTTTGCAAACCGCGGTTAGTGTGCAGTGCAGGTCCACTCTCCCCTTGCCAAATGGAGTGGGAAAGCTTTTCGCTAAGATAGAGACGACTAGAGAGGCAGAAGCGCGGCTCCGGAGCTATCCGGAGGAAAGTGCCGCTTCCCGGCGTCTTTCGGCTTGAAGCGGCGCTCCGGAGCGCTCCGCTGCCGCTCTACTGAGCTGTGCGCGAATTAGCCGCTTCTTCGCCTCCGAGAGGCAGAGATCGCGGTTGCTTGGAAGAGGCGAAGAACGAAGCCGCAAAGAAGCGGGCTTGCGTGCGAAGCCTTCCGACTGCTGGAGGACGGTGGCTGCCGCTCTCCTGCCTCTTGAATTCACTCTCGGCAAGCGAATGGAAAGCGTTCCAGGACAACTTGCCTGGGTTTTTACTGGGTCCTGATGCGTCCCACCTTGGCAAGTCTTGCTCGTCGCCAGAGGCTCCGAGATGCACAGAAGACGGTGGCAGCTGCTGAAAAGAAGGGCAGCGGTGAGTTTGTCGACCAGCAAGAACATAGGCAGCTGCCTGTGCTTGGGAAGGAGCAGCTGCCTGGTTTTGGCAATTGCCTTCACAGCGCCCAGAAGCCCGGTGCTCTGCTGCTTTGTTTTTCGCAGTCAGTCAATTGCACACTAGTGAAGCTGAGCCAGGCTCTTCAGCTTTGCTGCTTTTGAGCATCTGTGCTCCACTTATGCTCTGTGACATCTCTCGAGGTTGTTTGCCTCGCCCAGGCTGGCAAGTGCCCGCTAGTAGCTAGAGCTGGGCAGGAGAGGGCAGAGAGCACTTCCATCTGACAGCAGGTTGCAGATTGCCTCGGAAAGAGCCGTGTCCTTGGAATGTGCAGCAAATCCTCTTTCTTTGCAAACCGCGGTTAGTGTGCAGTGCAGGTCCACTCTCCCCTTGCCAAATGGAGTGGGAAAGCTTTTCGCTAAGATAGAGACGACTAGAGAGGCAGAAGCGCGGCTCCGGAGCTATCCGGAGGAAAGTGCCGCTTCCCGGCGTCTTTCGGCTTGAAGCGGCGCTCCGGAGCGCTGCGCTGCCGCTCTACTGAGCTGTGCGCGAATTAGCCGCTTCTTCGCCTCCGAGAGGCAGAGATCGCGGTTGCTTGGAAGAGGCGAAGAACGAAGCCGCAAAGAAGCGGGCTTGCATGCGAAGCCTTCCGACTGCTGGAGGACGGTGGCTGCCGCTCTCCTGCCTCTTGAATTCACTCTCGGCAAGCGAATGGAAAGCGTTCCAGGAAAACTTGCCTGGGTTTTGACTTGGTCCTGATGCGTCCC
>NW_027099516.1:0-31409 GCF_031753505.1 Anomalospiza imberbis | reverse complement strand
GGTTCAAATTCGGGGTTTTCGGGCCAAAATTCCGGGGTTTTCGGGTTCAAATTTTGGGGTTTTAGGGCCACAATTTCCAAACTTTTGCCCCTAAAGTTTTGGGGGTTTAGGACCAATTTTTCGGGGTTTTAGGGCAAAGCAATCTGGGGTTTTTGGGGTCGAAATTTTGGGGTTTCAGCGCCGAAATTTTGGGATTTTAGGGTCGAAATTCCGGGGTTTTAGGGTTCAAATTTTGGGGTTTTAGGGTTCAAATTTTGGGGTTTTAGGGCCACAATTCTGGGGTTTTACCCCCAAAAGTTCCAGAGTTTTAGCCCAAAATTCCAGCGCTTCAGTGCCAAAAATCTCTGGAGTTTCCGCCCCAAAAATTCCCGGTTTTTGCTCCCAAATTCCGGAGTTTCATCCTCAAAAACTCCGGGATTTCAGCCCCAAAATTCCGGAGTTCTGACACTGAAAATTCCACTGTTTTCACCCCAAAATTCCGGAGTTTTCGGGCCAAAAAACCCGGGATTTCAGCGCCCAAATTCTGGAATTTCAGCCCCAAATATCCCAGGTTTTCGCTCCCAGAATTCCGGAGTTTTCAGCCCCAAAAATTCCGGGATTTCAGCCCCAAAAATTCCCCCCCAAATCCAAAATTTCACTGCCACAGTTGAGGCTCGGACCCCTCCCCACCCCCGCCCCTCCCCCACCCCCACCGCCCCTCCCCCCCCCCGCCGGGGCAATTTTGGGGTCCCCCCCCCAAAAAAAAAGGGACATTAAAGGCGACACCTGCGACACGGAGGGGACAATTTGGGGGTTTTTTTTGGGGTTTTTTGGGGGGGTCCGGTTTTATTTGGGGGGAGGGGCGGCCGTGGGGGGGTCCCGCGGGGGTGGGGGAGGGGCGGCGTCCGCTCGAAGTTGGGCCCCGAGGCTGTGGGGAGAGAAAAAGAACCCAAAAAAACCCAAAAAACAACCAAAAAAAACAAAAAAAAAAAAAGGGGGGGGGTTGGGGGGAGGGGTGAGGGGGAAAAAAAAATCCCAAAATATTTTTGGGGTGGGGGGAGGGGAACAAAAATCCCGAATTATTTTTGGGGGGACGGGGGGGAAAAAAAAAACTTTTTTTTTTGTTTTTTTTTTTTTTTTGGGGGGGGGGGGGAGGGAAAAAAAAAAATCCCGAAATATTTTGGGTGGGGGGGAAAAAAAATCCCCAAATTTTTTTGGGGTGGGGAAGGGGGGGAGAGGAAAAAATTATTTTTGGGGAGGGGGAAAAAAAATCCCAATTTTTTTTTTTTTTTGGGGGGGGGGGGGGTGTGGGGGGGTTGGGGGAGGGGAAAAGAAAAAAAACAAACAACCCAAATATTTTTGGGGAGGTGGGGGGAGGGGCGGCAGCGCAAACGAAGCTGTCACCCCCCAAAAATGTCACCGGGCCGGGTGGGGGAGGGGCGGGGCGACAGCGAGGTCACCCCAGGGGTGCGGTGGCACCCGCGGGGGGGGGGTGGGGGAGGGGCGGGGCCACCCCAAAAAATAATAATAATTAAAAAAAAAAAAAAATCCCCCCCGAAAAATCAAAAAAAAAAAAAAATCCCCCTCCCCCAAAAAAGAAAAAAAAAAAATCCCCAAAAATTCACTGGGGGTCGCCCCTCCCCCACCCCGATCCGTCCCCAAATTTCCCCTCCCCCACCCCCCGGTTCCTGGGGAGCGCAAAAAACACCGAGTCCCCCCCCCCCCGGGAAATCAGCCCCAAATTCCACCCAAAAATCCCAAATTCTCCCCAAAAATCCCTAATCTCCGCCCAAAACCCCCCAAATCTCCAAATTTCACCCCAAACCTCCCCCAAAATCTCCCCTCAGAAACCCCAAATCTCCCCCTATCCCCCCAAAAAACCCCGAAACTCCCCAGAACCCCAAAAATCCCAAAAAAACCCGAAATCCCCAAATCTCACCTGCCCCTGCCGCCTCTGCGCTGTCCCCCGTGACCCCAAACCTCCCAAAAAACCCCAAATTAACCCCAAAAGAGACCCCCAAACCCCCAAATTAACCCCCAAAAAACCCCGAAATCCCCAAATCTCACCTGCCCCTCCCGGCTCTGCACCGTCCCCATGTCCCCAAACCCCCCAAATTAACCCCCAAAACCCCCAAATTAACCCAAAAAACCCCCAAATTAACCCCAAAAAAACCCCAAATCTCACCTGCCCCTGCCGCCTCTGCGCTGTCCCCATGTCCGCAAACCCCCCAAATTAACCCCCAAACTCCCAAATTAACCCCCAAAAAACCCCGAAATCCCCAAATCTCACCTGCCCCTGCGCCTCTGTGCTGTCCCCATGTCCCCAAACCCCCCAAATTAACCCACAAAACCCCCAAAAAACCCCAAAAAACCCAAATTAACCCCCAAAAAAACCCCAAGCCCCCCAAAAACCCCAAATTAACCCCAAATTAACCCCTAAAAAAAACCCCAATAACCCCAAATTAACTCCAAAAAAACCCCGAAATCCCCAAATCTCACCTGCCCCTGCGCCTCTGTGCTGTCCCCATGTCCCCGAATCCCCAAATTAACCCACAAAAACCCCAAAAAAACCCAAAAAAAGCCCAAATCTCACCTGCCCCTGCCGGCTCTGCGCCGTCCCCCGCGCCGTCCCCGCGCTGTCCCCGCTGTCCCCGGCTGTGTCCCCGCCGTTCCCGGCTCTGTCCCCGCCGTTCCCGGCTCTGTCCCCGCTGTCCCCCGCTCTGTCCCCGGCTCTGTCCCCGCCGTTCCCCGCGCCGTTCCCCGCCAGCCTCCGCACGATCCGCGCCTCCACCGCCAGCGCCCACCGCGGTGCGGACGCGGCCGGGAGCGCAGGGCCGGCGACACTGGGGACAGCGGGGCCAGCCCGGGGCACCCCCGGGGCTCGGGGGCGACCCCGGGGCCGGCGGGGCCAGGAGGCAGCGGCGGCAGCAGCGGTGCTCGCACGGCAGCAGCACCGGGTCCCGCAGCGGACAGCCGCAGCGGGGACACGAGGTGGCCGCGGCCAGCAGGGCCAGGGGACCGCGGGAGGGGGCGACGGGAGGGGACATGGGCGGCACGGGGGCACAGCGGGGACAGGAGGGGACAGGAGGGGACAGAGACGGGACAGAGCCGGGATAGAACCGGGACAGAGCCGGGATAGAACCGGGAGAGAGCCGGGACAGGAGGGGACAGAGCCGGGATAGAGCCGGGATAGAACCGGGACAGACCCGGGATAGAGACGGGAGAGGAGGGGACGGGAGGTGGCACCGCTGGGGACAAAGGAGGGGACAGGGAAGGGGACAGAGCCGGGACAGAGCCGGGATAGAACCGGGACAGAACCGGGATAGAACCGGGATAGAACCGGGATAGAACCGGGACAGAGCCGGGATAGAACCGGGACAGAGCCGGGATAGAGACGGGATAGAACCGGGAGAGGAGGGGACAGAGGTGGGACAGGAGGGGACAGAGGTGGCACCGCTGGGGACAGGCGGGGACAGGGGAGGGGACAGGAGGGGAGGGGACAGAGCCGGGACAGAGCCGGGAGAGGAGGGGACAGAGGTGGGATAGAGAAGGGGACAGGGGGTGGCACGGGGGTGGGGACGGGAGGTGGCACCGCTGGGGACAAAGGAGGGGACAGGGGAGGGGACAGAACCGGGCAAGAGGCGAGAGAGGAGGGGACAGAGCCGGGATAGAACCGGGACAGAGGCGGGACAGAGAAGGGGACAGGAGGGGACAGAGGAGGGGACAGAGCCAGGAGGGGAGGGAACAAAGGCGAGACAGAGCCGGGACAGGAGGGGACAGGAGGGGACAGAGCCGGGACAGAACCGGGACACAGGCGGGGACAGGGGAAGGGACAGGGGGGGACAGAGCCGGGGACAGGAGGGGACAGAACCGGGACAGAGCCGGGACAGAGCCGGGACAGGAGGGGACAGGGGGTGGCACGGGGGTGGTTCGGGGGGCGGCACCGCTGGGGACAGGCGGGGACAGAGCTGGGACAGGGGAGGGGACAGAGCCGGGAGAGGAGGGGACGGAGGTGGGACAGAGCCGGGGACAGGAGGGGACAGAACCGGGACAGAACCGGGACAAAGGCGGGGACAGGGGAAGGGACAGGGGGGGACAGAATCGGGAGGGGAGGGGACAGAACCGGGACAGGCGGGGACAGAGCCGGGAGGGGAGGGGACAAAGGCGGGACAGAGCCGGGGACAGGAGGGGACAGGGGAAGGGGACAGAGGAAGGGACAGGAGGGGACAGAGGTGACACCGCTGGGGACAAAGGAGGGGACAGGGGAGGGGACACCGGAACCTGGGGGGAATTTGGGGAATTTGGGGGAGAATTCATTTGGGAGGTAATTCATTTGGGGGGTAATTAATTTGGGGATAATTTGGGAATTTGGGGAAAATTAATTTGGGGATAACTTGGGAATTTGGGGAAAATTAATTGGGGGATAACTTGGGAATTTGGGGAAAATTAATTGGGGGATAACTTGGGAATTTGGGGAAAATTAATTTGGGGATAACTTGGGAATTTGGGGAAAATTAATTGGGGGATAACTTGGGAATTTGGGGAAAATTAATTTGGGGATAATTTGGGAATTTGGGGAAAATTAATTTGGGGATAATTTGGGACAGTTTTAGAAAAAATTCGGAATTATTGTGAATAATTTGAGAATTTGGGGAGAATTTGGGAATTTGGGATAATTAGGGGATAATTAATCTAGGGATAATTAGGGGATAATTAATCTAGGGATAATTTAGGAATCATTTGGGATAATTTGGGAATCTGGGGACAAAGGGACAGCGAGGGCCGCGAGGTCCCCACCAGGGGGTCCCAAATTGGGGAAGGGACCCCAAAAACGCCCCCAAAAACACACCGGAAGTGACGTAGCGCCACAGCAAAGCGATGACCAATCAGGATTTACGGCCACGCCCACGAGGGGCGGGGCAAGATGGCGGCGCCCGTGAGGGACCGGGAGGCGCTGCAGAGGCTGAACTTCCTGTTCCAGGTGGGGAAATTATGGGGATTTGGGGATTTTGGGGGATTTTGGGGAGACCCCCGGGCCGGGGGGGTTGGGGAGGGGTCCGCGCCCCCAAAATGCCCCCTCCACCCCCAAAAAACCCCAAAAAACCCTAAAAGTCCCCAAAAATCCTTTTCAGCTCCCTCCCTAAATTCCCCCAAAAACTCCCCGAGAAAACCCCTCAAGCCCCAAATCTTCCCAAAAATCCCCCAAAAATCGCCCCAAAATCCCCAAATTTCCCCCCGTTTTCCCCCAATTTCCCCAGTTTTGCCCAGATTCTCCCGATTTTCCCCAATTTCCCCCGATTTTCCCAGATTTCCCAGAATTTCCCCCGTTTTCCCCCGATTTTCCCAGTTTTGCCCAGATTTTCCCCGTTTTCCCCCCAATTTCCCCCAGAATTTCCCCAGGTTTTCCCCAGAATTTCCCGGATTTTCCCCAAATTTCCCCCGTTTTCCCCCAATTTTCCCAGTTTTGCCCAGATTCTCCCTGAATTTCCCCGAATTTCCCCAAATTTCCCAGAATTTCCCCAGATTTCCCCAAATTTCCCAGAATTTCCCCCGTTTTCCCCCAATTTTCCAGTTTTGCCCAGATTCTCCCCGATTTTCCCCCGATTTTCCCAGATTTCCCCAAATTTCCCCGATTTCCCCCCGTTTTCCCCCCAATTTCCCCAGTTTTGCCCAGATTCTCCCCCGATTTTCCCCCAAATTTCCCCCCGATTTTCCCAGATTTCCCAGAATTTCCCCCCGTTTTCCCCGATTTCCCCAGTTTTGCCCAAATTGTCCCCGATTTTCCCAGATTTTCCCCAAATTTCCCCCGATTTTTCCCAGATTTCCCCCAAATTTCCCCCAGAATTTCCCCCGATTTCCCCAGTTTTTGCCCAGAATTTCCCAGATTTCCCCAAATTTCCCCAGATTTTCCCCAAATTTCCCAGATTTCCCCAATTTTCCCCGTTTTCCCCCCAAATTTCCCCCGATTTCCCCAAATTTCCCAGAATTTCCCCCGATTTCCCCAGTTTTGCCCAGATTTTCCCCGTCTTCCCCCAATTTCCCCCCGATTTCCCAAAATTTCCCAGATTTTCCCCCGTTTTTCCCCAGAATTTCCCCTGATTTTCCCAGTTTTGCCCAGAATTTCCTAGATTTTCCCCAAATTTCCCCCGATTTCCCCAGAATTTCCCCCAATTTTCCCAGGTTTTGCCCAGATTCTTCCCGATTTTCCCCAGTTTTCCCCCCGATTTTCCCAAATTTCCCCGATTTCCCCCTGTTTTCCCCCAATTTCCCCCCGATTTCCCCCAATTCTCCCCGATTTCCCCCCAATTTCCCCGGTTTTGCCCAAATTCTCCCAGATTTCCCCCCGATTTCCCCAAATTTCCCCCGATTTCCCCAGTTTTGCCCAGATTTTCGCCGTTTCTTCCCCCCCAATTTCCCCCCGATTTCCCAAAATTTCCCAGATTTTCCCCCGTTTTCCCCCAGAATTTCCCCTGATTTTCCCAGTTTTGCCCAGAACTTCCTAGATTTTCCCCAAATTTCCCCCGATTTCCCCAGAATTTCCCCCAATTTCCCCAGTTTTGCCCAGATTTTCCCCGTTTTCCCCCCCAATTTCCCCCAGATTTTCCCCAGAATTTCCCCCCGATTTTCCCCGTTTTCCCCCGATTTCCCCAGATTCTCCCCGATTTCCCCAAATTTCCCCCCGTTTTCCCCCCGATTTTCCCAGTTTTGCCCAAATTCTCCCAGATTTCCCCCCGATTTTCCCAGAATTTCCCCCGATTTCCCCAAATTTCCCCAGTTTTTCCCAAATTTCCCCCAATTTTCCCCGATTTCCCCCTGATTTTCCCCGTTTTCCCCCGATTTCCCCCAATTCTCCCAAATTTCCCCCGATTTTCCCAGTTTTGCCCAAATTCTCCCAGATTTCCCCCCGATTTTTCCCAGAATTTCCCCCGATTTCCCCAAATTTCCCCAGTTTTTCCCAAATTTCCCCCAATTTTCCCCGATTTCCCCCCGATTTTCCCCGTTTTCCCCCCAATTTCCCCCCGTTTCCCCCCGATTTCCCCAATTTTTCCCCGTTTTCCCCCCCGATTTCCCCGGTTTTGCCCGAATTCTCCCCGATTCTCCGCCACTCGCCGTCCGCAGGCCGCGCACTGGGCGCTGCCGCGGAGCCGGGCGCTGGCGCGGTTCCTGCTGCGCACCCAGCGGGCGACGGCGCGGCGCCTGGCGCTCCGCATGTGAGCGACGTCGGGGGAACCGGGGGATTTGGGGGGGAATTCGGGGAATTCGGGGGGGATTTGGGGAAATTTGGGGGAATTCGGGGGGGATTTGGGGGAAATTTGGGGGGATTTTGGGGAATTTGGGGGAAATTTGGGGAAATTTGGGGAATTCGGTAAAATTTGGGGGAAATTTGGGGGGATTTTGGAGAATTCGGTAAAATTTGGGGGAAATTTGGGGGGATTTTGGGGAATTCGGGGGAAATTTGGGGGGATTTGGGGAATTCGGGGGAAATTTGGGGGGATTTGGGGAACTCGGGGGAAATTTGGGGGAATTCGGGGGATTTGGGAGGTTTGGGGAAGATTTGGGGGAATTCGGGTAAAATTTGGGGGGATTTGGGGGAATTCGGGGGGGATTTGGGGGGATTTTGGGGAATTCGGGTAAAATTTGGGGGAATTCGGGGGAAATTTGGGGGGGATTTTGGGAAATTTGGGGGGATTTGGGGGAATTCAGGTAAAATTTGGGGGGGATTTGGGGGAATTCGGGTAAAATTTGGGGGATTTTGGGAATTCGGGTAAAATTTGGGGGAAATTTGGGGGGATTTTGAGGATTTGGGAGGTTTGGGGAAGATTTGGGGGAAATTCGGGTAAAATTTGGGGGGATTTTGGGGAATTCGGGGGAAATTTGGGGGGATTTGGGGGAATTTGGGTAAAATTTTGGGGGATTTGGGAGGTTTGGGGAAGATTTGGGGGAAATTCGGGTAAAATTTGGGGGGATTTGGGGGAATTCGGGTAAAATTAGGGGGAAATTTGGGGGGATTTGGGGGGAATTCGGGTAAAATTTGGGGGGATTTGGGGAAATTTTTGTGGGGGGATTTTGGGGTGAATTTGGGGTATTTTGGGTGGTTTTGGGGTGATTTGGGGGGATTTTGGGGTGAATTTGGGGTATTTTGGGTGGTTTTGGGGGGACTTTGGGGTGAATTTGGGGTATTTTGGGTGGTTTTGGGGTGATTTGGGGTGATTTTGGGGTGATTTTGGGGTGAATTTGGGGTATTTTGGGTGGTTTTGGGTGATTTTGGGGTGAATTTGGGGTATTTTGGGTGGTTTTGGGGTGATTTTGGGGTGAATTTGGGGTATTTTGGGGTGATTTGGGGGGATTTTGGGGTGAATTTGGGGTATTTTGGGTGTTTTCGGGGTGATTTGGGGTGATTTTGGGGTGATTTTGGGGTGAATTTGGGGTATTTTGGGTGGTTTTGGGTGATTTTGGGGTGAATTTGGGGTATTTTGGGTGGTTTTGGGGTGATTTTGGGGTGAATTTGGGGTATTTTGGGGTGATTTGGGGGGATTTTGGGGTGAATTTGGGGTATTTTGGGTGGTTTTGGGGTGATTTGGGGGGATTTTGGGGTGAATTTGGGATATTTTGGGTGGTTTTTGGGCGGATTTTGGGGTGAATTTGGGGTATTTTGGGTGGTTTTGGGTGATTTTCAGGTGATTTTGGGGTGAATTTGGGGTATTTTGGGGTGATTTGGGGGGATTTTGGGGTGAATTTGGGGTATTTTGGGTGGTTTTGGGGTGATTTGGGGTGATTTTGGGGTGAATTTGGGGCATTTTGGGTGGTTTTCGGGGTGATTTTGGGGGTCCCAACCCCTTTTTTTGCCCCCCAGGGCCCCCAGTGTCAAACGCCGCCTCTGCCGCCGCTGCTGCTCCCTCCTGCTGCCGGGGGAGGGGAGCGGGGCCAGGCTGCGAGGTCTGGGGGATTTGGGGGGAATTTGTGGGATTTGGGGGAAATTTGGCAGAATTTGTGGGATTTTGGGGAAATTTGGGGGGATTTGGGGAAATTAGTGGGATTTTGGGGGGATTTTGGGGGGATTTGAGGGAAATTTGGGGGGATTTGGGGGGGATTTGGGGAAATTTGGGGGCATTTTGGGAGGATTTTGGGGGGATTTTGGAGATTTTTGGGGAAATTTGGGGGGGAGTTAGGGAAATTTTGTGAGGATTTTGGGGGGATTTGGGGCAGTTTTGGGGGATGTTGATGGGGATTTGGGGGAAATTTCGGGGAACACGGGGGGATTTGGGGTGGATTTGGGAAATTTTGGGAGGATTTGGGGGGATTTTGGAGATTTGGGGGATTTTGGAGATTTTGGGGGGATTTGGGGGAAATTTGTGGGATTTTGGGGGGATTTGGGAAATTTGGGGGGGCTCGGGGGAGATTTGGGTGGATTTTGGGGAATTTTGGGATTTTTTGGGATGTATTTGAATATTTCGGGCGTGTCCGTGACTGACCACGCCCCCTGCCCCACCCCAGGGCGTGGCCAGCCCCCGCCTCGTCGTGCGCTGCCTCACCTGCGGCCGCGGGCGGCGCTACCTGTGCACACCTGAGCCACGCCCACCGGAGCCACGCCCACCGGGCAGGACACGCCCACTGGTGAGGGCGGGGCATGGCAGGAAAAAGGGGTGGGGCCAAATCCAAATATGGCAGAGGTTGTGGGTGTGGCAACATCCAAAGAAGGAAATGTGGGTGTGGCCAAGGAGGGGGCGTGGGTAACTCCCAAATAAGGGAATGTGGGCGTGACCTCACAATGACCTCACTCCCCAGGCCCCGCCCCCACGCTGTGATTGGTCTCCGCCTCAGCAGAACCGGCCAATCCGCTGTGCAGAAATAAACCCTTTATTCCATATACGGTCGTACGATAATCCGCGCGCTCTGATTGGCTCCTCCCCCGCAAGGGGGGCGTGGCTCAGCACTCGTCCTCCCCCAGCAAGGCGAAGGGGTTGGGGGCGGGGCTGGGAGGGGGCGTGGCCTGGTCTGACTCCTCCCCCTCGTCCTCCTCGGAGCTGGAGGCGGCGCCGGTGGGGGGAGGGGCGGTGGCCCCGCCCCCTGTCATGGCCGCCAAGGCCGCGGTGTCGGGGTGGAGCTCCCAGAGCGCTGGGGGGAGGGGAAAGGGGCGGGGTCAGAAGGGGAGGGGCCGGGAAAGGGGCGGGGCCAGGCAAGGAAAGGGACCCAAAACTGCCCCAAACCCAAATTTTTGGGGTTTTTTTTGGGTCCCAAACCCCGATTTTGGGGATTTTTTCGGTCCCAAACCCGAATTTTGGGGTTTTTTGGGTCCCAAACCCCAATTTATAGGGTTTTTTTTTGGGTTCCAAACCCAAATTTTTGGGGTTTTTTTTTGGGTCCCCAAACCCCGATTTTTAGGATTTTTTTGGGTCCCAAGTTCCCCGTTTTGGGTTTATTTTGGGTCCCAACCCCCAGTTCTGGGGATTTTGGGTCCCAAATTCCCAGTTCTGGGGGTTTTTTGGTGCCCCAATCCCCGATTTTTGGGTTTTTTTTTGGGTCCCAAACCCCGATTTTGGGGTTTTTTGGGTCCCAAACCCCGATTTTTAAGGTTTTTTTGGGTCCCAAACCCCAATTTATGGGGGTTTTTTTGGGTCCCAAATTCCCAATTTTCAGTTTTTTTTGGGTCCCAAATTCCCAATCCTGGGGTTTTTTTTGGGTCCCAAATCCCGATTTTTGGGGTTTTTTTGGGTCCCAAACGCCAATTTTTGGGATTTTTTTTGGGTCCCAAACCCCGATTTTTAGGATTTTTTTTGGTCCCAAACCCTGATTTTGAGGTTTTTTTTTGGGTCACAAACCCTGATTTTGAGGTTTTTTTTTTGGGTCACAAACCCTGATTTTGAGTCTATTTGGGTCCCAAACCCCCGATTTTTGGGTTTTTTTTTGGGTCCCAAACACCAATTTTTGGGGGTTTTTTTTGGGGTCCCAAACCCGGATTTTGGGGTTTTTTGGGTACCTTTCTCCCGGGAATAGCCCGGGGGTCGGGAAGCAGAGGCGCAGCCGCCCCTCGGCCGCCAGCCGCAGGAGCCCGTTGGCCGCCCGGGCCACGTCGTTGCGAGCCGCCCCGCGCCGTCTTGTAGCCCCTCTTCTCTGCCCAGGCTGGGGAGAAAAACCCGCCAGGAATGTCCCCAAAAAAATCAGCAGAAACACCCCAAAAACGTCACCAAAAAATCGGCAAAAACACCCCCAAAATCATCCCTAAAAATCAGCAGAAACACCCCAAAAACGTCACCAAAAAATCAGCAAAAGCACCCGAAATCATTCCCAGAAAATCAGCAAGATCACCCAAAAAACTCAGCAAGAACACCCCAAAAACATCCCTAAAAATCAGCAAAAACACCCCAAAAATGTCCCCAAAAATCAGCAAAAACACCCTAAAAACTCCCCAAAAATCAGCAAAGCCACCCCAAAAACGTCCCCAAAAATCAGAAAAAACACCCCAAAAACGTCACCAAAAAATCGGCAAAAGCACCCGAAATCATCCCCAGAAAATCGGCAAGATCAATTTCCTCAATTTCCCCTCAAATTTCCCCCAAATTCCCCCAAATTGCCTCAAATTCCCTCAATTTCCCTCAAACTTCCCCAAATTCCCCCAAATTTCCTCAATTTCCCTCAAATTTCCCCAAATTCCCCCCAAATTTCCTCAAATTCCCTCAATTTCCCTCAAACTTCCCCAAATTCCCCCAAATTTCCTCAAATTCCCCCAAATTTCCCCAAATTCCCCCCAAATTTCCTCAAATTCCCCCAAGTTCCCCCCAAATTTCTTCAATTTCCCCTCAAATTTCCTCAAATTCCCCCCCAAATTTCCTCAAAATTCCCCAAATTTCCCCCAGATCCCCCCAAATTTCGTCAAATTTCCCTCAATTTCCCCCCGAATTTCATCAAATTTCCCCAAATTCCCTCAAATTTCCCCAAATTCCCCCCAAATTTCCTCAAATTTCCCCAAATTCCCCCCCAAATTTCCACAATTTCTCTCAAATTTCCCCAATTTCCCCCCAAATTTCCACAATTTCCCTCAAATTTCCCCAAATTCCCCCATATTTCCTCAATTTCCCCCAAATTTCCCCACAAGTTCCCCAAATTTCCCCCCAAATTTCCCCCCAATTTCCTCAATTTCCCCCAAATTTCCCCCCAAATTTCCCCATTTTCCCCCAAATTTCCCCCCAATTCCCCCCAATTTTCCCCAAATTTCCCCCAAATTCCCCCAATTCCCCCCAATTTTCCCCCAATTCCCCCCAATTTTCCCCCAATTCCCCCAAATTTCCCCCCAATTCCCCCCAATTTCCCCAAATTTCCCCCCAAATTTCCCCATTTTCCCCCAAATTTCCCCCCAATTCCCCCCAATTTTCCCCAAATTCCCCCCAATTTTCCCCATTTTCCCCCAAACTCCCCCAGATCCCCGCGCATGCCCCGGCAGGTCCTGGCAGCTCGCAACCCTCGCACAGCTCCCAGGCCGTCCAGCCCCGGCCGCCGGGGGGGCGCAGCTGCAGCAGCGGGGGCAGGGCCAGGCGGGACCCCCAAAAACCCCACGGCAGAGTAGGGGTCCTGCAGCTGCGCGATGGGGTACACCCCTGCCAGGACCTGGGGAACGAGAGACATAACGGGTACAGCCCTGCCAGGACCTGCGGGGATAGAGATAACGGGGTACACCCCTGCCAGGACCTGCGGGGATAGAGATAATGGGGTACAGCCCTGCCAGGACCTGGGGAATGAGAGAGATAACGGGGGACGGGATTGGGGTACACCCCTGCCAGGACCTGCGGGGATAGAGATAACGGGGTACAGCCCTGCCAGGACCTGTGGGGACAGAGATAATGGGGTACAGCCCTGCCAGGACCTGGGGAACGAGAGAGATAACGGGGGACGGGATTGGGGTACAGCCCTGCCAGGACCCAGGGAATGAGAGAGATAACGGGGTACGGGATTGGGGTACACCCCTGCCAGGACCTGCAGGGACAGAGATAACGGGGTACAGCCCTGCCAGGACCTGTGGGGACAGAGATAATGGGGTACAGCCCTGCCAGGACCTGGGGAACGAGAGAGATAACGGGGGACGGGATTGGGGTACAGCCCTGCCAGGACCCAGGGAATGAGAGAGATAACGGGGTACGGGATTGGGGTACACCCCTGCCAGGACCTGCAGGGACAGAGATAACGGGGTACAGCCCTGCCAGGACCTGCGGGGACAGAGATAACGGGGTACAGCCCTGCCAGGACCTGGGGAACGAGATAGATAACGGGGGACAGGATTGGGGTACAGCCCTGCCAGGACCTGCGGGGATAGAGATAACGGGGTACAGCCCTGCCAGGACCTGGGGAACGAGAGAGATAACAGGGTACAGCCCTGCCAGGACCTGGGGAACGAGAGAGATAACGGGGTACACCCCTGCCAGGACCTGGGGAATGAGAGAGATAACGGGGTACAGGATTGGGGTACACCCCTGCCAGGACCTGCGGGGATAGAGATAATGGGGTACAGCCCTGCCAGGACCTGTGGGGACAGAGATAATGGGGTACACCCCTGCCAGGACCTAGGGAATGAGAGAGATAATGGGGTACACCCCTGCCAGGACCTGGGGAACGAGAGAGATAACGGGGTACACCCCTGCCAGGACCTGGGGAACGAGAGAGATAACGGGGTACAGCCCTGCCAGGACCTGGCTGAGAGTGGGGATGGGGTCCCACCTGTGCAGGTGAGGCTCACCTGGAGCCCTGGGGGCGGGGCTAAGGTCACACCTGGAGCCCTGGGGGCGGGGTTAAGGTCACACCTGGAGCCCTGGGGGCGGGGCTAAGGTCACACCTGGAGCCCTGGGGGCGGGGTTAAGGTCCCACCCGCGCAGGTGAGGCTCACCTGGAGCTCGGGCGGGGCCCGCGAGGGGAAGACGAGGCCGGGGCAGTCGCAGAGCCGCACCGAGGCCGTCAGGAAATGCGTCTGGAAGTAGCGGGTGCGGCCGGGGGCGCGGGACACGCCCACCGCGCCCCGCCCCAGCACGGCGTTCAGCACCGAGGATTTACCTGCGTTCGGCAGGCCTGGGCGGGGCCAGGCGCACCTGCGCTCAGCCACGCCCGCCTGGGCCACGCCCGCAGTGAGCCGCGCCCATCTGAGCCACACCCACAACAAGACACGCCTACTATGGGCATACCTGCATGGAGCCACACCCCTGGCCACACCCAACCACACCCCCACTAACACTGACCACACCCAGGACCACACCCCCACTGGCCACACCCACAGTGACCACACCCCCACTGACCAGACCCCCACTAACACTGACCACACCCAGTGACCACACCCCCACTGACCACACCCCAACGACCACCTTGACCACACCCACAATGACCACACCCACAGTGACCACACCCCAACGACCACCTTGACCACACCCACAATGACCACACCCACAGTGACCACACCCCCACTAACACTGACCACACCCATGACCACACCCACAATGACCACACCCCAATGACCACCTTGACCACACCCACAGCGACCACACCCAGTGACCACACCCCCACTAACACTGACCACACCCACAATGACCACACCCACACTGACCACACCCCAACGACCACCTTGACCACACCCACAATGACCACACCCACAGTGACCACACCTCCACTAGCACTGACCACACCCACAGTGACCACACCCACAGTGGCCACACCCACAATGACCACACCCCCACTGACCACACCCCACTGACCACACCCACAGTGGCCCCGCCCCTCTCACCCACGCAGCCCAGCGTCAGCACGCCGTGCCGGTAGCGCTCCCACTGCCGGGGCGGGGCCACGCCCCCGGGCCCCACCCCCTCGTCTTCTTCATCCCCGGCCCCGCCCGGGGGCTCCTCCTCCTCCTCCTCCTCCTCCTCCTCCTCCTCCTCGTCGCCGTCCGGGCGCTGCTCCGCCCGCTCCAGCCGCGCCCGCCAGCTGCTCAGGTCCACTGGGGACAGCGGGGCCGTGATGGCACCGGGGGCACTGGGCATACTGGGGGGACTGGGGGCACTGGGGATACTGGGGGGACTGGGAATGGGGATACTGGGGGGACTGGGACATACTGGGACATACTGGGGGGACTGGGGGGACTGGGAATGAGAATACTGGGAAACACTGGAAATGGGGATACTGGGGGGACTGGGAGATACTGGGAATACTGGGAACGGGGATACTGGGGGCACTGGGGATACTGGGAATACTGGGAAATACTGGGGATACTGGGACATACTGGGGGGACTGGGGGATACTGGGGGGACTGGGAATGGGGATACTGGGGGGACTGGGGGATACTGGGGATACTGGGGGGACTGGGAATGGGGATACTGGGAATACTGGAAATACTGGAAATACTGGAGACACTGGGGATACTGGGAGATACTGGGAGATACTGGGATTGGGGATACTGGGGATACTGGGAACGGGGATACTGGGGGAACTGGGACTGGGGATACTGGGGATACTGAGGATACTGGTGGATACTGGGGATACTGGGGATACTGGGAATAGGGATACTGGGGGAACTGGGACTGGGGATACTGGGGGAACTGGGGATACTGAGGATACTGGTGGATACTGGAGAACACTGGGAGATACTGGGGATACTAGGAATGGGGACACTGGGGGGACTGGGAGATCCTGGGGGCAGCGAGCCCCCCGGCCCCTGCCCACGGACCCGCGCCCCCCACGAGCTCCTCGCAGGCCTCCAGCAGCAGCCGGGGTCCCACGGCGCGGCCCCAGCGACCCCCCCTCTTCCTCTGCCTCTTCTGCAGCCCTGGGGACCCCAGAAACGGCCAGGGTCACCCCAAAAACGGCCAGTCATCCCAAAAATGGCCAGTCACCCCAAAAACGGCCAGGGTCACCCCAAAAACGGCCAGGGTCACCCCAAAAACGGCCAGTTACCCCAAAAACGGTCAGAGTCACCCCAAAAACAGCCAGGGTCACCCCAAAAACAGCCAGTTACCCCAAAAACGGTCAGTCACCCCAAAAACGGCCAGGGTCACCCCAAAAACGGTCAGAGTCACCCCAAAAACGGCCAGGGGCACCCCAAAAACGGCCAGGGTCATCCCAAAAACGGTCAGGGTCACCCCAAAAATGGCCAGTCACCCCAAAAACGGTCAGGTCACCCCGAAAACGGCCAGTCACCCCAAACCTCCCCAGTGTTGCCCGACCCCCCCCAAAGCCCCCCAAACCCCCCCATTTCCATCCCAAACCCCCCAAACCCCCCATTTCCACCCCAAATCCCCCAAACTCTCCCAAACCCCCCCATTTCCACCCCAAACCCCCGCAATCCGACCCCAAACCCCCCATTTTCCACCCCGAACCCCCCAAATCCCCCTTTTCCACCCAAACTCTCCCAACCCCCCCATTTCCACCCCAAGCCCCCCGCCCCGGGTCGGGTGGCTACCAGGGCCGGCGGGCGGGCCGGGGGCCGTGCTGAAGGGGACCACGCGGGCGGGGCCGTGGCGAGCCCTCAGCAGGTGGCTCCAGGCCGTGGCCACCGCGGGCGGGCCAGGTCCACCTTGTTGAGGATGAGGATGAGCCCCTTGCCCAGGTCCCGCGTCACGTGGGCGGCCAGCGCCGGGGGGGACGCCCAGCGCCTGGGGGGACACCCGGGGGACACTCAGGGGACACTCGGGGGACTTGGGGACACCCGGGGACACCCAGGGGACACCAGGGGGACACTGAGGGGATGTGGGGACACCCGGGGGACGTGGGGACACCCGGGGACACCCAGGGGACACCAGGGGGACACTCAGGGGATGTGGGGACACCCGGGGGACACTCAGGGGACATGGGGACACTCAGGGGACACGTGGGGGACACCAGGGGGACACTCAGGGGACGTGGGGACACCCGGGGGATGTGGGGACACCACGGGGACACTCAGGGGACACCCAGGGGACACTCAGGGGACGTGGGGACACCCGGGGGACGTGGGGACACCCAGGGGACACTCAGGGGACACCCGGGGGACAGCCGGGGGACACCCGGGGGATGTGGGGACACTCAGAGGACACCCAGGGGACACTCAGGGGACACCCGGGGGACACTCAGGGGACACCCGGGGGACACTCAGGGGATGTGGGGACACCCGGGGACACTCAGGGGACACCCGGGGGACACTCAGGGGACGTGGGGACACCCGGGGAATGTGGGGACACCCGGGGACACTCAGGGGACACCCGGGGGACACCCAGGGGACGTGGGGACACTCAGGGGACACCAGGGGGACACTCAGGGGACACCCGGGGGACACCCAGGGGACACTCAGGGGATGTGGGGACACTCAGGGGACACTCAGGGGACACTCGGGGGACACTCAAGGGACTTGGGGACACCCAGGGACACCGGGGGACACCAGGGGGACACTCAGGGGACACCCGGGGGTTATGGGGACACTCAGGAGACACCCAGGAGACACTCAGAGGACACCCGGGGGGACACCCGGGGGACACCCAGGGGACAGTGAGGGGGATGGAGGGGACAAGGAGACGCAGTCAGGGGACACGGACGGGACGGTGACACAGGGGACACGGGGGACACGGGGACAGACAGAGGGACACAGGACAGTCACAGGGACAGAGGGACACAGGGAAACAGGACACAGGGACAGAGGGACCCAAGACAGAGGACGCAGGGACAGAGGGACAGAAGGACGCAGGGACAGAGGGACCCAGGGACAGAAGGATGCAGGGACGCAGGGACAGAGGGACACAGGGACAGAGGGACCCAGGGACAGAGGGACGCAGGGACAGAGGGACGCAGGACGTCACCGGGTGCCGGGCGTCGGCGATGAGCAGCACGATGTCCGACATCTCCAGCACCCGCCACAGCTGCCCGCCCACGTCTGGGGACACCGCGGGCACAGCGCGGGACGCCGGTGGGCCCCTGTCCTCCCCCCGGCGTCCCCAACCCCCCCTTGACCCCTCCCTGGGGACCCCAACGTCCCCTAGCGCGCCCCAAAATGTCCCCAGTGTCCCCAACCCCCCTGAACCCCCCAAAACGTCCCCAAACCCCCTGAACCCCCCAAAACGTCCCCAAACCCCCTGAACCCCCCAAAACGTCCCCAAACCCCCTGAACCCCCCAAAACGTCCCCAGTGTCCCCAAACCCCCCCCTCCTGTCCCCAAACCCCCTGAACCCCCCAAAACGTCCCCAAACCCCCCTTAACCCCCCCAAATGTCCACAAATCCCCCTTAACCCCCCAAAAGTCCCCAAAATGTCCCCAAACCCCCCCAGAACATCCCAAACTCCCCCAAAATGTCCCCAAACCCCCCAGACCATCCCCAAACCCCCCCCAGACCGTCCCCAAACCCCCCAAAACGTCCCCAAACCCCCCCAAATCCCCCTTAATGCCCCCAGACCGTCCCCAACCCCCCCAAACCCCTTTTAATGCCCCCAGACCGTCCCCAAACCCCCAGAACTTCCCCAAACTCCCCCAAAAACGTCCCCAAACCCCCCCAAATCCCCCTTAATGCCCCAGACCGTCCCCAAACCCCTCCAGAACATCCCCAACCCCCCCAAACCCCCCAAATCCCCCTTAATGCCCCCAGACCGTCCCCAAACCCCCCCAGACCGTCCCCAAACCCCCCAGAACTTCCCCAAACTCCCCCAAAACGTCCCCAAACCCCCCCAAATCACCCTCAATGCCCCCCAGACCATCCCCAAACTCCCCCAGACTGTCCCCAAACCCCCCAGAACTTCCCCAAACTCCCCCAAAACGTCCCCCAAACCCCCCCAAATCACCCTCAATGCCCCCCAGACCATCCCCAAACTCCCCCAGACCGTCCCCAAACCCCCCAAATCCCCCTTAATGCCCCCAGACCGTCCCCAAACCCCCCCAAACCCCTTTTAATGCCCCCAGACCATCCCCAAACCCCCCGAACTTCCCCAAACCCCCCCGAACTTCCCCAAATCCCCCTTAATGCCCCAGACCATCCCCAAACCCCCCCAGACCATCCCCAAACCCCCTTAATGCCCCAAAACCCCCCCAGAACTTCCCCAAACTCCCCCAAAACATCCCCAAACCCCCCAGACCATCCCCAAAGCCCCCCAACCCTCCTCAGACCATCCCCAAACCCCTTTTAATGCCCCCAAACCCCCCCAAACGCCCCCAGAGCGTCCCCCAAGCCCCGCTGTCACCTCCAGGTTGTGCTCGAAGGGCGCCAGCCCCGCGCCGTCCCCCAGCCCCCGCAGGAAGGCCCCGAACGCCGCCTCCTCCCGCGCCCGCAGCTCCTCGGGGCTCATCCCGAAGCTCCAGGGGGGGCGCCGGGGGAAGTCCAGCCCTGGGGACACCCGGGGTCACCCTCGGGGTGGGGGCACCCCCCGGCCACCGGGACACGGCCGCTGGCCGCTCCGGCCCTTCTCGTGGTCACCTTGTCGCTCCCGACGGGACCAAAACGGGTCACTTCGTCCCTCCCAGTGGTCACTTCATCCCTCCCAGTGGTCACTTTGTACTTCCCAGTGGTCACATTGACCCTCCCAGTGGTCACTTCATCCCTCTCAGTGGTCACTTGGTCACTTCGACCCTCTCAGTGGTCACTTCGCCCCTCCCAGTGGTCACTTGGTCCCTCCCAGTGGTCACTTGGTCCCTCCCAGTGGTCACTTAGACCCGTCCAGTGGTCACTTCATCCCTCCCAGTGGTCACTTGGTCCCTCCAGTGGTCACATTGACCCTCCCAGTGGTCACTTCATCCCTCTCAGTGGTCACTTGGTCACTTCGACCCTCTCAGTGGTCACTTCGCCCCTCCCAGTGGTCACTTGGTCCCTCCCAGTGGTCACTTCATCCCTCTCAGTGGTCACTTGGTCACTTCATCCCTCCCAGTGGTCACTTGGTCCCTTTAAGTGGTCACTTCATCCCTCTCAGTGGTCACTTCGACCCTTCCAGTGGTCACTTCATCCCTCTCAGTGGTCACTTGGTCACTTCGTCCATCCCAGTGGCCACTTTGTACCTCCCACTGGTCACTTTGCCCCTCCCAGTGGCCACTTCCCCCTCCCACTGGCCACTTTGCCCCTCCCAGTGGCCACTTCCCCCTCCCAGTGGCCATTTTCCCCCTCCCACTGGTCACTTCGACCCTTCCAGTGGCCACTTCCCCCTCCCAGTGGCCACTTCACCCCTTCCTCGGACCCTTCATTCCATTTCGGGGCCACTTTTGAACTTTTGGGGCCGTTTTTCCCTTTTACGGCCGCTTACGTTTCCCAGGAACCGTTTAACCCTTTCCTCACCCACCTCCCCTCTCCCAGCAGTGCCCCCCCACCACCGCTAGCCATTCCCCTCCCCGCAGTGGCCACCCGCTCACCGGGGCCGTAGAGGCCGTCGGGGTCCAGCTCCAGGGCGCTCTCGGCTGCAGCTCCAGCAGCTCCTGCTGCGCCCGGCGCCGGCTCCGCTCCAGGGCCTCGGCCCGGGGCCCCCCCAGCTGCAGCCGGAACCTGGGGGCACCGGGGCCACCGGGGTCACCGGCCCGGACCCCCCCGGGGTCACCCACCCACGGCCGGACCCCACTCTGGGCCCGGACACCCGGGATCCGGGCCGGGTTTGCCCTCCGGCCTGGGCTCCTGCTGAAATCCAGGCCGGGCTTTCCCTCCTGCTCGTTCCCAGCCCAAATCCAGGCCGGGTTTTCCCTCCCATTCCCAGTTCCAGCCCAAATCCAGGCCAGGTTTTCCCTCCCATTCCCAATCCCAGCCCAAATCCAGTCCAGGCTTTCTCCTATTCCCAATCCCACCTCATATCCAGTCCGGGCTTTCCTCCCATTCAATCCCCGCCCAAATCCAGGCCGGGTTTTCCCTCCCGTTCCCAATCCCAGCCCAAATCCAGGCCGGGTTTTCCCTCCCGTTCCCAATCCCAGCCCAAATCCAGGCCGGGTTTTCCCTCCCATTCATTCCCACCCCAAATCCAGCCCAAATCCAGGCCGGGTTTTCCCTCCCGTTCAATCCCAGCCCAAATCCAGGCCGGGTTTTCCTCCCATTCCCAATCCCAGCCCAAATCCAGGCCGGGTTTTCCCTCCCGTTCAATCCCAGCCCAAATCCAGGCCGGGTTTCTCTCCCATTCAATCCCAGCCCAAATCCAGGCCGGGTTTTCCCTCCCATTCAATCCCAGCCCAAATCCAGGCTGGGTTTTCCCTCCTGCTCAATCCCAGCCCAAATCAGCCGGGTTTTCCCTCCTGCTCAATCCCACCTCAAATCCAGTCCGGGCTTCCCTCCCATTCAATCCCAGCCCAAATCCAGGCCGGGTTTTCCCTCCCATTCATTCCCACCCCAAATCCAGCCCAGGCTTTCTCCTATTCCCAATCCCAGCCCAAATCCAGGCCGGGTTTTCCCTCCCATTCAATCCCAGCCCAAATCCAGGCCGGGTTTTCCCTCCCATTCCAATCCCAGCCCAAATCCAGGCCGGGTTTTCCCTTCCATTCATTCCCACCCCAAATCCAGGCCGGGTTTTCCCTTCCATTCATTCCCAGCCCAAATCCAGGCTGGGCTTTCCCTCCTGCTCGTTCCCAGCCCAAATCCAGCCCAGGTTTTCCCTTCCATTCATTCCCAGCCCAAATCCAGGCCGGGTTTTCCCTCCATTCCCAGTTCCAGCCCAAATCCAGGCCGGGTTTTCCCTCCCATTCAATCCCAGGCCAAATCCAGGCCGGGTTTTCCCTCCCATTCCCAATTCCAACCCAAATCCAGGCCGGGTTTTCCCTTCCATTCATTCCCAGCCCAAATCCAGGCCGGGTTTTCCTCCCATTCCCAATCCAGCCCAAATCCAGGCCGGGTTTTCCCTCCCATTCCCAGTTCCAGCCCAAATCCAGGCCGGGTTTTCCCTCCCATTCCCAGTTCCAGCCCAAATCCAGGCCGGGTTTTCCCTCCTGCTCGTTCCCAGCCCAAATCCAGGCCGGGTTTTCCCTCTCCTTCAATCCCAGCGCAAATCCAGGCCGGGTTTTCCCTCCTGCTCAATCCCACCTCAAATCCAGTCCGGGCTTTCCCTCCCATTCAATCCCCGCCCAAAATCCAGGCCGGGTTTTCCCTCCCGTTCCCAATCCCAGCCCAAATCCAGGCCGGGTTTTCCCTCCCATTCAATCCCAGCCCAAATCCAGGCCAGGCTTTCTCCTATTCCCAATCCCAGCCCAATCAGGCCAGGTTTTCCCTCCCGTTCCCAATCCCAGCCCCAATCCACTCCGGGCTTTCCCTCGCACCCCAAATCCCGCTGTTTTCCCCCCAGTTCCGCCCTCACCTGCCGGGGTCGTGCCGCCGGGGGGGCTCTGAGGGGGGGTCTCCGGGGGGGCCATCGCCGCCCCGCTCGCGGCTCCCGCTGCGGCTGCCGGGGCCCGGGGCCGGCCCGGCCGGGGCATCTGCGGCCACCAGGATGGGGGGCACGGGGGTCACGGGGGTCCCGGTGCCCTTCCCGAGGGCCCCGGCCCAGGGGTCCCTGCCCCCATTTCCCGGGGGTCCCAAGCCTCAATCCCGGGGTTTCCAACCCTCATGATCCGGAGCTCACAGCCCTCAACGCCGGGGGTCTTTTCCCTCATAATTTGGGGGTCCCAGCCCCATTCCTGGGGGTCCTAACCCTCAGTCCGGGGTCTTTCCCCTCACAAACGGAGGGGCCCAGCCCTCATTCCCGAGGTCTTTCCCTCATAACCCAGGGGTCTCAACCCCCATTCCAGGGGGTCCTAACCCTCATTCCTGGGGGTCTTTCCCTCACAAACTGCGGGTCCCAGCCCTCAATGCCGGGGTCTTTCCCCTCATAACCCAGGGGTCTCAACCCCCATTCCTGGGGGTCCTAACCCTCATTCCCGGGGGTCTTTCCCCTCATGATCCGGGAGTCCCAGCCCTCATTCCCGGGGGTCTTTCCCCTCATAACCCAGGGGTCTCAACCCCCATTCCTGGGGGTCCTAACCCTCATAATCCGGGGTTCTTTCCCCTCATGATCCGGAGTCCCAGCCCTCATTCCCGGGGGTCTTTCCCCTCATAACCCAGGGGTCTCAACCCCATTCCTGGGGGTCCTAACCCTCAGTCCCGGGGTTCTTTCCCCTCACAAACGGAGGGGCCCAGCCCTCATTCCCGGGGGTCTTTCCCCTCATGATCCGGGAGTCCCAGCTCTCATTCCCGGGGATCTTTCCCCTCATAATCCAGGGGTCTCAACCCCCATTCCTGGGGGTCCTAACCCTCAGTCCCGAGGGTCTTTCCCCTCACAAACGGAGGGGCCCAGCCCTTATATCGAAGATCTTTCTCCTCATAATCCGGGTGTCCAGCGCTCATTCCCGGGGGATCTTTCCCTCATGATCCAAAGGTGCCAGCCCCCATTCCCGGGGGTCCTGTGCCCCATTCCCGGGGGTCCCGGCCCTCTCTCCCCGCCGCTCCCAGCCCCTCCCTCACCGCCCCGTTTTCCGCTCCCGCCGGTCCCGGAGCTGTTGCTTTTTCCGCTTGGCGCTGAACGGCAGCTTGCGGGGCATGACGGGAGCGCACGTGACGGGGCGGGGCCGCGCTCCACCAATAGGCGGAAAGGGCGGGGACACGCGGAGGGGAGGAGCCAATAGGATGGCGTATCACCAGAACGCCGCGACGTGATTGACAGTCCGGCCGACTAATAGCAGCGCAGCGCACCGGCGGAGCGGGATCAACCAATAGGAGAACGCGTTACCTCAGGGGTGGGCGGGACAAAAAGACGCTAGCCAATAGGCAAAAGAGGCGCGTGGGCGGTAGGTGGGGCTCGCGGAGGAGCGGACCAATGGGAAGAGGCGGCGCGGCCCGGAAGCGGCTCGGGGAGGCGGTGGCGGCGCATGCGCAGTGCGCGGTGCCCGGCCATGCCGAAGGGAGCGCGGCCGGCGGGGGCCAAGCAGGAGGAATGGAAGGGGGGAGAGGAGGGTGAGACCCCCGTGAGGGGAACGGGGGATGGAGGGGAGACCCCCGGAATTGGGGAGGGAATGAGGGTGAGACCCCCGTGAGGGGAACGGGGGATGGAGGGGAGACCCCGTGAGGGGAACGAGGGATGGAGGGGAGACCCCCGTGAGGGGAACGAGGGATGGAGGGGAGAGCCCCGGAATTGGGGAGGGAATGAGGGTGAGACCCCCGTGAGGGGAACGGGGGATGGAGGGGAGACCCCCGGAATTGGGAGGGAATGAGGGTGAGACCCCCGTGAGGGGAACGGGGGATCGGGGGAGACCCCCGGAATTGGGAGGGAATGAGGGTGAGACCCCCGTGAGGGGAACGGGGGATGGAGGGGAGACCCCCGGAATTGGGGAGGGAATGAGGGGGAGACCCCCGTGAGGGGAACGAGGGATGGAGGGGAGACCCCCGGAATTGGGGAGGGAATGAGGGGGAGACCCCCGTGAGGGGAACGAGGGATGGAGGGGAGACCCCCGGAATTGGGGAGGGAATGAGAGGGAGACCCCGTGAGGGGAACTCGGGATTTGGGGGGTGGGGGGATGAGGGAGAGACCCCCCCCAGAACAAATGGGAGACCCCCAGGATTTGGGGACCCCCTGAGGATTGGGGGAGGGGAGACCCCCGGGATTGAGGGGAGAACCCCCGGGGTTGGGGTCCCCCATGGGCGAGCCCCCCTGCCCCCCTTCCCTTCCCCCCTCCCCTTTTTTCGAACCCCCCAATTTGGGGGAACACCCCAAATTTTGGGGAGGGGGGGGGGTCGGGGTCTCCCCCCAAATTGGGATTTTTGGGGCGCCCCCAGACCCATTTCCCCCCTCGCCCCCAGAGCAACCCCCAAGAAGGGCAGGAAGGACCGGAAGGGCAAAAAATCCGTGAGTGACCTTTGACCCCCCAAATTCCCCGGGACCCTCCCCGAATTCCCCGGATTCCCGGATTCCCCCCCCAAAATTCCCCCCAAAATCCCCAAATTTCCCCCTGAAATTCCCGAACTTTTCCCCAAAAATTCCCAGCTCTTCCCCAAATCCCCAAATTTCCCCCCCGAAACTCTTGGATTTCCCCCAAAATTTCTAAATTTCCCCCCAAAAACTCCTGGATTTCCCTAAAATCCCCAAATTCCCCCCAAAAATTCCCGGATTCCCTCCAAAATTCTCAATTTCCCCTGAAACTCCTGGATTTCCCCTAAAATTCCCAAATTTCCCCCAAAATTCCCAGATTCCCCCCAAAATTCCCAAATTTCCCCCAGAAACTCTGGATTTCCCCATAATTCCCAAGTTTCCCCCCGAAACTCCTGGATTTCCCCCAAAATTCCCAAATTTCCCCCCGAAACTCTTGGATTTCCCCAAAATTCCCAAATTTCTCCCTGAAACTCTGGATTTCCCTAAAATCCCCAAATTCCCCCCAAAAATTCCCGGATTCCCCCCAAAATTCCCAAATTTCCCCTGAAATCCCCGATCCCCCCCAAAATTCCCAAATTTCCCCTGAAATTCCCGGATTCCCCCCAAAATCCCCAAATTTCCCCCAGAAACTCCTGGATTTCCCCAAAATTCCCAAGTTTCCCCCGAAACTCCTGGATTTCCCCCAAAATTCCCAAATTTCCCCCCGAAACTCTTGGATTTCCCCCAAAATTCCCAAATTTCTCCCTGAAACTCCTGGATTTCCCTAAAATCCCCAAATTCCCCCAAAAATTCCCGGATTCCCCCCAAAATTCCCAATTTCCCCTGAAATTCCCGGATCCCCCCCCAAAATTCCCAATTTCCCCTGAAATTCCTGGATTCCCCCCCTAAATTCCCAAATTTCCCCCCAAGATTCCCAAATTTCCCCCCTGAAGTCCCAAATTTCCTGTCAAAATTCCAAATTTCTCCCCAAATTTCCCGGATTTCTCCCCAAAATTCCCAAATTTCCCCCCGAAACTCCTGGATTCCCCCCAAAATCCCCGAATTTCTCTCCAGAATTCCCAGATTTCCCCTCGGAACTCCTGGATTTCCCCTAAAATTCCCGAAATTCCCAGATTTCCCCCCAGGTTTCCCAAATCCCCCCCCCCAGCGTTCCCGACTTTCCCCGGAATTCCCGGATTTTCCCCAAATCCCCGAATTTTGCCCCGAATTCCCGGGTTTCCGCAGTTTTTCGAGGAGCTGGCCGAGGAGGAGAAGGCGGCGCCGGCCCGCCCCCGCCCGCCCCCGACAGGGAGGGGCCAGCCCCCGCCCAGGTTCGTTATGCTTATTATGCTAATTAGGCCGGTCATTTATGCTAATTAGGCCGGTCGCTTATGCTAATTAGGCCATTTGCTTATGCTAATTAGGTGGGTGGGGGTTGGTGAGGAGGGCGGGGCGTAAGGGGGTGGGGTTAAAAGGAAAGGGTTAAGCGCGGGTGGGAGGGGCTTACAGGGGTGGGGCCAGCATGGGAGGAGCTTAAAGGGGTGGGGCTAAATGGGAGGGGTTTGAGGGAGGGGCTTAAAGGGGTGTGGGGTTAAAGGGGGAGGGGCTAAAGTGTTTAAGGGTTAAAAGGGGTGGGGCTTAAAAGGGTGGAGTTGAAGGAGGCGGGGTTAAAATGGGTGTGGAGCAAAAGAGGAGGAGCTAAAAGGGGTGGGGTTAAAGGGGGTGGGGCCCAAAGGGGCGGAGCTAAAGGGTGGGGCTAAAGAGGCGGCACTAGAGGGGGTGGAGCCAAAGGGGAGGGGCTAAAGTGGGTGGGTTAAAGGGGAAGGACTAAAGGGGGTGGACTAAAAGGGGTGGGGCCAAAGGGGCGGGGCCAAAGTGGGTGGGGCTAAATGAGTGGATGCTGAGAGGGGTGGGGCTAAAGAGGAGGAGCTAAAAGGGGTGGAGCCTAAAGGGGAGGGGCCAAAATGGGTGGGGCTAAAAAGGCAGGGCTAAAGTGGGCGGAGCCAAACCCAACCTGTCTCAAAAGCACAGGGTGTTAAAAAAGGAGCTAATTACCATCTCATTAGCATAACGGCGGCTAATTAACCCCCAGGGCTCGCGGCGGAAGCGGGAGCGGCGGAAGGAGGGGCGGCGGCCGCGGGGGGCGGAGCCTGAGCCCGAGGAGGCGGAGCTTAGCCGGCGCCTGCAGGCCCTGGCGGCCGCTGCCGACGAGGAGGAGGAGGAGGAGGAGGAGGAAGGTCGGCGACGGGGATTTTGGGGAATTTTGGGGGGAATTTGGGGGAATTTTTGGGGTCCCCCGGGGGTCGTGACCCCTCCGTGACCCCCAGAATCTGCCCACAGCTCCAGCGGCGAGGAAGGGAGCGAGGAGGAGGAAGGTGAGGGGGAAACTGGGGGGAAATCACCCCAAAAAAAATGGGGGGAAATCGGTGAAAATGGGGGGGAATTGAAAATGGGGGGGAAATTAAAAAAAATGGGGAACAATACCAAAAAATATGGGGGAGATCCCCAAAAATGGGGAGAAATCCCAAAAAATGGGGAGAAATCAGTGAAAATGGGGGGGAAATTAAAAAATTGGGAACAATACCAAAAAATATGGGGGGAAACCCCCCAAAAATGGGGGAGAAATCCCCAAAAAATGGGGGAGAAATCCAAAAAAATGGGGAGAAATCCCAAAAATGGGGGGAAATTAAATGAAATGGGGGGGAATTAAAAATGGGGGAAAATTCCAAAAAAAGGGGGACAATACCAAAAAATATGGGGGGAGATCCCCCAAAAATGGGGAGAAATCACCAAAAAAAGGGGAGAAATCAGTGAAAATGGGGGGGAATTAAAAAAAGGGGGAAAATTTACAAATGGGGGGACAATACAACAAAAATATGGGGGGAAATCCCCCCAAAAATGGGGAGAAATCCCAAAAAATGGGGGGAAATAAATGAAAATGGGGGGAAAATGAAAAAATGGGGAACAATACCAAAAATATGGGGGGAAAAACACCCCAAAAATGGGAGAAATCACCAAAAAATGGGGGGAAATCAGTGAAAATGGGGGGGAATTTAAAAAAGGAGCAAAATTTTAAAAAAAAAGGGGGACAATACCAAAAAGTATGGGGGGAAATTCCCTAAAATTGGGGGGGGAATTTCCCCAAAAAACGGGGGGAAAATCCCCAAAAATGCAGAAATTCAAAATAAATGGGCTAAGTCCCAAAAGTGGGGGAAATCCCCCCCAAAAATTGTGGAGGAATCCCCAAAAATGGGAAGAAATTCTAGAAGTGGGCGTTTTGAAGGAAAATCTGTTAAAAATGGGGGAAATCCCGATTAAAAAGGAGAATTCTGGGGAGTTCTGGGGTGTGAAGAGGGCAGGAGGTGGAATTTGGGGGGAAAAGCGATAATTTGGGGTTTTTCTGGGTTTTTTTAGGGTGGGAATGTTTTTGCTGCGCTGAGCCAGGAGCAGAGCGAGGAGGAGGAGGAGGAGGAGGAAGAGGAGAAAAAGCCAAGCAAGGCAAAAGCAGCAAGGTGGGGGCAGCTGAGGGGGAAAAATACCCAAAATCCTGGGAAAAAAACCCAAATTCCTGGGGAAAATCCAAATTTATTGAGGAAAATCCAAATTTATTGGGAAAAAAACCCCAAAATCCTAGGAAAACCCCCAAAATTCCTGGGAAAAACCCAAAATTCCTGGGGAAAATCCAAATTTATTGGGAATAAACCCCAAAATTCCTGGGAAAAACCCCAAAATTCCTGGGGAAAATCCAAATTTATTGGGAATAAACCCCAAAATCCTGGAAAAAACCCAAAATTCCTGGGGAAAATCCACATTTATTGGAAAAAAACCCAAATCCTGGAAAAAACCCAAAATTCCTGGGGAAAATCCAAAGCTATTGGAAAAAACCCAGAATTCTGGGGAAAACGTAAAATTCCTGGGGGAAAACGCAAAATTATTGGGGAAAATCCAAATTTATTGGGAAAAAAACCCAAAATCCTGGGAAAAAAACCCAAAATTCCTGGGGAAAAGCCAAAATTATTGGGAAAAAACCCCAAAATTCCTGAGGGAAAACCCAAAATTCCTGGGGAAAAATGCAATATTTTTGGGGAAAGACCGAAAACTCATGAGAAAAAATTAAAAATCACTCAAGAAACTCTGAATTCTTTAAAAAAATTCTCCAAAATCCTTGGAAAAAAACTCAAACTTGTGAGGAAAAAAAACCCCAAAATCCCTCAAAAAAACCCTCAAAAATTCCTTAAACAAACCCCAAAATTCCTTAAAAAAAAAACCTTAAAAAAAACCCAAATTTTGAGGGAAAAAAATCCCGAATTTCCCTAAAAAAACCCCTAAAATTCCTTGAAAAAAACCCCAAATTTTTGGAGGAAAAAAAATCCCAATTTCCCTAAAAAAACCCCTAAAATTCCTTGAAAAAAACCCCAATTTTTGGAGGAAAAAAATCCCAAATTTCCCTAAAAAACCCCTTAAAATTCCTTGAAAAAAACCCCAATATTTGGGAAAAAAAATCCCAAAATTTTCCTAAAAAAACTCCTAAAATTCCTTGAAAAAAACCCCAATTTTTGGAGGAAAAAAAATCCCAAATTTCCCTAAAAAAACCCCTAAAATTCCTGAAAAAAACCCCAAATTTTTGAGGAAAAAAATTCCAAATTTCCTTAAAAAAAAACCCTTAAGTTCCTTGAAAAAAACCCCAATTTTTGGGGAAAAAAATTCCAAATTTCCCTAAAACAAACCCTAAAATTCCTTGATAAAAACCCCAATTTTTGGAGGAAAAAAATCCCAAAATTTCCCTAAAATAAACCCTAAAATTCCTTGAAAAAAACCCCAATTTTTGGAGGAAAAAAATCCCAAATTTCCCTAAAAAAACCCCTAAAATTCCTTGAAAAAAACCCCAATTTTTGGAGGAAAAAAAATCCCAAATTTCCCTAAAAAAAACCCTAAAATTCCTTGATAAAAACTCCAATTTTTGGAGGAAAAAAATCCCAAATTTTCCTAAAAAACTCCTAAAATTCCTTGAAAAAAACCCCAAATTTTTGAGGAAAAAAATTCCAAATTTCCTTAAAAAAAACCCTTAAAGTTCCTTGAAAAAAAAACCCAATTTTTGGGGAAAAAAATTCCAAATTTCCTTTAAAATAACCGTTAAAGTTCCTTGAAAAAAACCCCAATTTTTGGGGAAAAAATTCCAAATTTCCCTAAAACAAACCCTAAAATTCCTTGATAAAAACCCCAATTTTTGGAGGAAAAAAATCCCAAATTTCCCTAAAAAAACCCTAAAATTCCTTGAAAAAACCCCCAATTTTTGGAGGAAAAAAATCCCAAATTTCCCTAAAAAAACCCCTAAAATCCTTGAAAAAAACCCCAATTTTTGGAGGAAAAAAAATCCCAAATTTCCCTAAGAAAACCCCTAAAATTCCTTGAAAAAAACCCCAATTTTTGGAGGAAAAAAAATCCCAAATTTCCCTAAAAAAAAACCCTAAAGTTCCTTGAAAAAAAACCCAATTTTTGGGAAAAAAAAATCCCAAATTTCCCTAAGAAAACCCCTAAAATTCCTTGAAAAAAACCCAAATTTTTGAGGAAAAAAATTCAAATTTCCTTAAAAGAAACCCTTAAAGTTCCTTGAAAAAAACCCAAATTTTTGGGGAAAAAAATCCCAAATTTCCCTAAAAAAAACCCTAAAATTCCTTGATAAAAACCCCAATTTTTGGAGGAAAAAAATCCCAAATTTTCCTAAAAAAATTCCTAAAAATTCCTTGAAAAAAACCCAATTTTTGGAGGAAAAAAATCCCAAATTTTCCTAAAAAAACTCCTAAAATTCCTTGAAAAAACCCCAACTTTTGGGGAAAAAATTCCAAATTTCCTTAAAAAACCCCTAAAATTCCTTTAAAAAAACCCAAATTTTGGGAAAAAAAATCCCAAATTTCCCTAAGAAAACCCTAAAATTCCTTGAAAAAAACCCCAATTTTTGGAGGAAAAAAAATCCCAAATTTTCCTAAAAAAACTCCTAAAGTTCCTTGAAAAAACCCAAACTTTGGGGAAAAAAATTCCAAATTTCCTTAAAAAAAACCCTAAAATTCCTTGAAAAAAACCCAAATTTTTGAGGAAAAAAAATCCCAAATTTCCCTAAAAAAAACCCCTAAAATTCCTTGAAAAAAACCCCCAATTTTTTGGGGAAAAAAATCCCCGAAAAAGCCCAAATCTGGGGCCGGGCGCAGGAGGAAGAGGAGGGAGAGAAGAGGAGGAAGAAGAGAAATGCCCGAAGGAAAATGCCCGGGCGCCGCAGCAGGTGAGGGCGGGCCTGGGGATGGGACCCAAATTGGGATTTTGGGGATTTTTTGGGGTGGGAAACCCCAAAATTGGGATTTTTGGGTGGGAAACCCCAAAAATTGGGATTTTTTGGGATTTTTTGGGTGAAAAGAGACGCCAAAATTTGGATTTTTGGTGGGAAGGAGACACCAAAATTTGATTTTTTGGGATTTTTGGGGGTGGGAAACCCCAAAATTCGGATTTTTGGGGTGGGAAACCCCAAAATTGGGATTTTGGGGGAAGGAGACACCAAAATTTGGGAGTTTTGGGATTTTTTGGGATTTTTTGAGGTGGGAAACCCCAAAATTTGGATTTTTGGGGGGAAGGAGACCCCAAAATTTGAGTTTTTTGGGGGGAAGGAGACCCCAAAATTTGAGA
>NW_027099515.1:0-31441 GCF_031753505.1 Anomalospiza imberbis | reverse complement strand
AACCGCACTTAGTGTGCAGTGCAGGTACGCTCTCCCCTTGCCAACTGGAGTGGGAAAGCTTTTCGCTAAGCTAGAGATGACTAGAGAAGCAGAAGCGCGGCTCCGGAGCTATCCGGAGGAAAGTGCCGCTTCCCGGCGTCTTTCGGCTTGAAGAGGCGCTCCGGAGCGCTCCGCTGGCGCTCTGCTGAGCTCGTGCGCGAATTAGCCGCTTCTGCGCCTCCGAGAAGCAGAGATCGCGGTTGCTTGGAAGAGGCGAAGAACGAAGCCGCAAAGAAGCGGGCTTGTGTGCGAAGCCTTCCGACTGCCGGAGGACGGTGGCTGCCGCTCTCCTGCCTCTTGAATTCACTCTCGGCAAGCGAATGGAAAGCGTTCCAGGACAACTTGCCTGGGTTTTGACTTGGTCCTGATGCCTCCCACCTTGGCAAGTCTTGCTCGTCGCCAGAGGCTCCGAGATGCACCGAAGACGGTGGCAGCTGCTGAAAAGAAGGGCAGCGGTGAGTTTGTCGACAAGCAAGAACATAGGCAGCTGCCTGTGCTTGGGAAGGAGCAGCTGCCTGGTTTTGGCAATTGCCTTCACAGCGCCCAGAAGCCCGGTGCTCTGCTGCTTTGTTTTTCGCAGTCAGTCAATTGCACACTAGTGAAGCTGAGCCAGGCTCTTCAGCTTTGCTGCTTTTGAGCATCTGTGCTCCACTTAGGCTCTGTGACATCTCTGGAGGTTGTTTGCCTCGGCCAGGCTGGAAAGTGCCCGCTAGTACCTAGAGCTGGGCAGGAGAGGGCAGAGAGCACTTCCATCTGACAGCAGGTTGCAGATTGCCTCGGAAAGAGCCGTGTCCTTGGAATGTGCAGCAAATCCTCTTTCTTTGCAAACCGCGGTTAGTGTGCAGTGCAGGTACGCTCTCCCCTTGCCAAATGGAGTGGGAAAGCTTTTCGCTGAGATAGAGATGACTAGAGAAGCAGAAGCGCGGCTCCGGAGCTATCCGGAGGAAAGTGCCGCTTCCCGATGTCTTTCGGCTTGAAGCGGCGCTCCAGAGCGCTTTGCTGCCGCTTTACTGAGCTGTGCGCGAACTAGCCGCTTCTGCGCCTCCGAGAAGCAGAGATCGCGGTTGCTTGGAAGAGGCGAAGAACGAAGCCGCAAAGAAGCGGGCTTGTGTGCGAAGCCTTCCGACTGCCGGAGGACGGTGGCTGCCGCTCTCCTGCCTCTTGAATTCACTCTCGGCAAGCGAATGGAAAGCGTTCCAGGACAACTTGCCTGGGTTTTGACTTGGTCCTGATGCCTCCCACCTTGGCAAGTCTTGCTCGTCGCCAGAGGCTCCGAGATGCACAGAAGACGGTGGCAGCTGCTGAAAAGAAGGGCAGCGGTGAGTTTGTCGACAAGCAAGAACATAGGCAGCTGCCTGTGCTTGGGAAGGAGCAGCTGCCTGGTTTTGGCAATTGCCTTCACAGCGCCCAGAAGCCCGGTGCTCTGCTGCTTTGTTTTTCGCAGTCAGTCAATTGCACACTAGTGAAGCTGAGCCAGGCTCTTCAGCTTTGCTGCTTTTGAGCATCTGTGCTCCACTTAGGCTCTGTGACATCTCTGGAGGTTGTTTGCTCGGCCAGGCTGGAAAGTGCCCGCTAGTACCTAGAGCTGGGCAGGAGAGGGCAGAGAGCACTTCCATCTGACAGCAGGTTGCAGATTGCCTCGGAAAGAGCCGTGTCCTTGGAATGTGCAGCAAATCCTCTTTCTTTGCAAACCGCGGTTAGTGTGCAGTGCAGGTACGCTCTCCCCTTGCCAAATGGAGTGGGAAAGCTTTTCGCTGAGATAGAGATGACTAGAGAAGCAGAAGCGCGGCTCCGGAGCTATCCGGAGGAAAGTGCCGCTTCCCGGCGTCTTTCGGCTTGAAGCGGCGCTCCAGAGCGCTTTGCTGCCGCTTTACTGAGCTGTGCGCGAACTAGCCGCTTCTTCGCCTCCGAGAAGCAGAGATCGCGGTTGCTTGGAAGAGGCGAAGAACGAAGCCGCAAAGAAGCGGGCTTGTGTGCGAAGCCTTCCGACTGCCGGAGGACGGTGGCTGCCGCTCTCCTGCCTCTTGAATTCACTCTCGGCAAGCGAATGGAAAGCGTTCCAGGACAACTTGCCTGGGTTTTGACTTGGTCCTGATGCCTCCCACCTTGGCAAGTCTTGCTCGTCGCCAGAGGCTCCGAGATGCACAGAAGACGGTGGCAGCTGCTGAAAAGAAGGGCAGCGGTGAGTTTGTCGACAAGCAAGAACATAGGCAGCTGCCTGTGCTTGGGAAGGAGCAGCTGCCTGGTTTTGGCAATTGCCTTCACAGCGCCCAGAAGCCCGGTGCTCTGCTGCTTTGTTTTTCGCAGTCAGTCAATTGCACACTAGTGAAGCTGAGCCAGGCTCTTCAGCTTTGCTGCTTTTGAGCATCTGTGCTCCACTTATGCTCTGTGACATCTCTGGAGGTGGTTTGCCTCGGCCAGGCTGGAAAGTGCCCGCTAGTAGCTAGAGCTGGGCAGGAGAGGGCAGAGAGCACTTCCATCTGACAGCAGGTTGCAGATTGCCTCGGAAAGAGCCGTGTCCTTGGAATGTGCAGCAAATCCTCTTTCTTTGCAAACCGCGGTTAGTGTGCAGTGCAGGTACGCTCTCCCCTTGCCAAATGGAGTGGGAAAGCTTTTCGCTAAGCTAGAGATGACTAGAGAAGCAGAAGCGCGGCTCCGGAGCTATCCGGAGGAAAGTGCCGCTTCCCGGCGTCTTTCGGCTTGAAGCGGCGCTCCGGAGCGCTCCGCTGGCGCTCTGCTGAGCTGTGCGCGAATTAGCCGCTTCTGCGCCTCCGAGAAGCAGAGATCGCGGTTGCTTGGAAGAGGCGAAGAACGAAGCCGCAAAGAAGCGGGCTTGTGTGCGAAGCCTTCCGACTGCCGGAGGACGGTGGCTGCCGCTCTCCTGCCTCTTGAATTCACTCTCGGCAAGCGAATGGAAAGCGTTCCAGGACAACTTGCCTGGGTTTTGACTTGGTCCTGATGCCTCCCACCTTGGCAAGTCTTGCTCGTCGCCAGAGGCTCCGAGATGCACAGAAGACGGTGGCAGCTGCTGAAAAGAAGGGCAGCGGTGAGTTTGTCGACAAGCAAGAACATAGGCAGCTGCCTGTGCTTGGGAAGGAGCAGCTGCCTGGTTTTGGCAATTGCCTTCACAGCGCCCAGAAGCCCGGTGCTCTGCTGCTTTGTTTTTCGCAGTCAGTCAATTGCACACTAGTGAAGCTGAGCCAGGCTCTTCAGCTTTGCTGCTTTTGAGCATCTGTGCTCCACTTAGGCTCTGTGACATCTCTCGAGGTTGTTTGCCTCGCCCAGGCTGGCAAGTGCCCGCTAGTACCTAGAGCTGGGCAGGAGAGGGCAGAGAGCACTTCCATCTGACAGCAGGTTGCAGATTGCCTCGGAAAGAGCCGTGTCCTTGGAATGTGCAGCAAATCCTCTTTCTTTGCAAACCGCGGTTAGTGTGCAGTGCAGGTACGCTCTCCCCTTGCCAACTGGAGTGGGAAAGCTTTTCGCTAAGCTAGAGATGACTAGAGAAGCAGAAGCGCGGCTCCGGAGCTATCCGGAGGAAAGTGCCGCTTCCCGGCGTCTTTCGGCTTGAAGAGGCGCTCCGGAGCGCTCCGCTGGCGCTCTGCTGAGCTGTGCGCGAATTAGCCGCTTCTGCGCCTCCGAGAAGCAGAGATCGCGGTTGCTTGGAAGAGGCGAAGAACGAAGCCGCAAAGAAGCGGGCTTGTGTGCGAAGCCTTCCGACTGCCGGAGGACGGTGGCTGCCGCTCTCCTGCCTCTTGAATTCACTCTCGGCAAGCGAATGGAAAGCGTTCCAGGACAACTTGCCTGGGTTTTGACTTGGTCCTGATGCCTCCCACCTTGGCAAGTCTTGCTCGTCGCCAGAGGCTCCGAGATGCACCGAAGACGGTGGCAGCTGCTGAAAAGAAGGGCAGCGGTGAGTTTGTCGACAAGCAAGAACATAGGCAGCTGCCTGTGCTTGGGAAGGAGCAGCTGCCTGGTTTTGGCAATTGCCTTCACAGCGCCCAGAAGCCCGGTGCTCTGCTGCTTTGTTTTTCGCAGTCAGTCAATTGCACACTAGTGAAGCTGAGCCAGGCTCTTCAGCTTTGCTGCTTTTGAGCATCTGTGCTCCACTTAGGCTCTGTGACATCTCTGGAGGTTGTTTGCCTCGGCCAGGCTGGAAAGTGCCCGCTAGTACCTAGAGCTGGGCAGGAGAGGGCAGAGAGCACTTCCATCTGACAGCAGGTTGCAGATTGCCTCGGAAAGAGCCGTGTCCTTGGAATGTGCAGCAAATCCTCTTTCTTTGCAAACCGCGGTTAGTGTGCAGTGCAGGTACGCTCTCCCCTTGCCAAATGGAGTGGGAAAGCTTTTCGCTGAGATAGAGATGACTAGAGAAGCAGAAGCGCGGCTCCGGAGCTATCCGGAGGAAAGTGCCGCTTCCCGGCGTCTTTCGGCTTGAAGCGGCGCTCCAGAGCGCTTTGCTGCCGCTTTACTGAGCTGTGCGCGAACTAGCCGCTTCTTCGCCTCCGAGAAGCAGAGATCGCGGTTGCTTGGAAGAGGCGAAGAACGAAGCCGCAAAGAAGCGGGCTTGTGTGCGAAGCCTTCCGACTGCCGGAGGACGGTGGCTGCCGCTCTCCTGCCTCTTGAATTCACTCTCGGCAAGCGAATGGAAAGCGTTCCAGGACAACTTGCCTGGGTTTTGACTTGGTCCTGATGCGTCCCACCTTGGCAAGTCTTGCTCGTCGCCAGAGGCTCCGAGATGCACAGAAGACGGTGGCAGCTGCTGAAAAGAAGGGCAGCGGTGAGTTTGTCGACAAGCAAGAACATAGGCAGCTGCCTGTGCTTGGGAAGGAGCAGCTGCCTGGTTTTGGCAATTGCCTTCACAGCGCCCAGAAGCCCGGTGCTCTGCTGCTTTGTTTTTCGCAGTCAGTCAATTGCACACTAGTGAAGCTGAGCCAGGCTCTTCAGCTTTGCTGCTTTTGAGCATCTGTGCTCCACTTAGGCTCTGTGACATCTCTGGAGGTTGTTTGCCTCGGCCAGGCTGGAAAGTGCCCGCTAGTACCTAGAGCTGGGCAGGAGAGGGCAGAGAGCACTTCCATCTGACAGCAGGTTGCAGATTGCCTCGGAAAGAGCCGTGTCCTTGGAATGTGCAGCAAATCCTCTTTCTTTGCAAACCGCGGTTAGTGTGCAGTGCAGGTAGGCTCTCCCCTTGCCAACTGGAGTGGGAAAGCTTTTCGCTAAGCTAGAGATGACTAGAGAAGCAGAAGCGCGGCTCCGGAGCTATCCGGAGGAAAGTGCCGCTTCCCGGCGTCTTTCGGCTTGAAGAGGCGCTCCGGAGCGCTCCGCTGGCGCTCTGCTGAGCTGTGCGCGAATTAGCCGCTTCTGCGCCTCCGAGAAGCAGAGATCGCGGTTGCTTGGAAGAGGCGAAGAACGAAGCCGCAAAGAAGCGGGCTTGTGTGCGAAGCCTTCCGACTGCCGGAGGACGGTGGCTGCCGCTCTCCTGCCTCTTGAATTCACTCTCGGCAAGCGAATGGAAAGCGTTCCAGGACAACTTGCCTGGGTTTTGACTTGGTCCTGATGCCTCCCACCTTGGCAAGTCTTGCTCGTCGCCAGAGGCTCCGAGATGCACAGAAGACGGTGGCAGCTGCTGAAAAGAAGGGCAGCGGTGAGTTTGTCGACAAGCAAGAACATAGGCAGCTGCCTGTGCTTGGGAAGGAGCAGCTGCCTGGTTTTGGCAATTGCCTTCACAGCGCCCAGAAGCCCGGTGCTCTGCTGCTTTGTTTTTCGCAGTCAGTCAATTGCACACTAGTGAAGCTGAGCCAGGCTCTTCAGCTTTGCTGCTTTTGAGCATCTGTGCTCCACTTAGGCTCTGTGACATCTCTGGAGGTTGTTTGCCTCGGCCAGGCTGGAAAGTGCCCGCTAGTACCTAGAGCTGGGCAGGAGAGGGCAGAGAGCACTTCCATCTGACAGCAGGTTGCAGATTGCCTCGGAAAGAGCCGTGTCCTTGGAATGTACAGCAAATCCTCTTTCTTTGCAAACCGCGGTTAGTGTGCAGTGCAGGTACGCTCTCCCCTTGCCAAATGGAGTGGGAAAGCTTTTCGCTGAGATAGAGATGACTAGAGAAGCAGAAGCGCGGCTCCGGAGCTATCCGGAGGAAAGTGCCGCTTCCCGGCGTCTTTCGGCTTGAAGCGGCGCTCCAGAGCGCTTTGCTGCCGCTTTACTGAGCTGTGCGCGAACTAGCCGCTTCTTCGCCTCCGAGAAGCAGAGATCGCGGTTGCTTGGAAGAGGCGAAGAACGAAGCCGCAAAGAAGCGGGCTTGTGTGCGAAGCCTTCCGACTGCCGGAGGACGGTGGCTGCCGCTCTCCTGCCTCTTGAATTCACTCTCGGCAAGCGAATGGAAAGCGTTCCAGGACAACTTGCCTGGGTTTTGACTTGGTCCTGATGCGTCCCACCTTGGCAAGTCTTGCTCGTCGCCAGAGGCTCCGAGATGCACAGAAGACGGTGGCAGCTGCTGAAAAGAAGGGCAGCGGTGAGTTTGTCGACAAGCAAGAACATAGGCAGCTGCCTGTGCTTGGGAAGGAGCAGCTGCCTGGTTTTGGCAATTGCCTTCACAGCGCCCAGAAGCCCGGTGCTCTGCTGCTTTGTTTTTCGCAGTCAGTCAATTGCACACTAGTGAAGCTGAGCCAGGCTCTTCAGCTTTGCTGCTTTTGAGCATCTGTGCTCCACTTAGGCTCTGTGACATCTCTGGAGGTTGTTTGCCTCGGCCAGGCTGGAAAGTGCCCGCTAGTACCTAGAGCTGGGCAGGAGAGGGCAGAGAGCACTTCCATCTGACAGCAGGTTGCAGATTGCCTCGGAAAGAGCCGTGTCCTTGGAATGTGCAGCAAATCCTCTTTCTTTGCAAACCGCGGTTAGTGTGCAGTGCAGGTAGGCTCTCCCCTTGCCAACTGGAGTGGGAAAGCTTTTCGCTAAGCTAGAGATGACTAGAGAAGCAGAAGCGCGGCTCCGGAGCTATCCGGAGGAAAGTGCCGCTTCCCGGCGTCTTTCGGCTTGAAGAGGCGCTCCGGAGCGCTCCGCTGGCGCTCTGCTGAGCTGTGCGCGAATTAGCCGCTTCTGCGCCTCCGAGAAGCAGAGATCGCGGTTGCTTGGAAGAGGCGAAGAACGAAGCCGCAAAGAAGCGGGCTTGTGTGCGAAGCCTTCCGACTGCCGGAGGACGGTGGCTGCCGCTCTCCTGCCTCTTGAATTCACTCTCGGCAAGCGAATGGAAAGCGTTCCAGGACAACTTGCCTGGGTTTTGACTTGGTCCTGATGCCTCCCACCTTGGCAAGTCTTGCTCGTCGCCAGAGGCTCCGAGATGCACAGAAGACGGTGGCAGCTGCTGAAAAGAAGGGCAGCGGTGAGTTTGTCGACAAGCAAGAACATAGGCAGCTGCCTGTGCTTGGGAAGGAGCAGCTGCCTGGTTTTGGCAATTGCCTTCACAGCGCCCAGAAGCCCGGTGCTCTGCTGCTTTGTTTTTCGCAGTCAGTCAATTGCACACTAGTCAAGCTGTGCCAGGCTCTTCAGCTTTGCTGCTTTTGAGCATCTGTGCTCCACTTAGGCTCTGTGACATCTCTGGAGGTTGTTTGCCTCGGCCAGGCTGGAAAGTGCCCGCTAGTACCTAGAGCTGGGCAGGAGAGGGCAGAGAGCACTTCCATCTGACAGCAGGTTGCAGATTGCCTCGGAAAGAGCCGTGTCCTTGGAATGTGCAGCAAATCCTCTTTCTTTGCAAACCGCGGTTAGTGTGCAGTGTAGGTCCACTCTCCCCTTGCCAACTGGAGTGGGAAAGCTTTTCGCTAAGCTAGAGATGACTAGAGAAGCAGAAGCGCGGCTCCGGAGCTATCCGGAGGAAAGTGCCGCTTCCCGGCGTCTTTCGGCTTGAAGAGGCGCTCCGGAGCGCTCCGCTGGCGCTCTGCTGAGCTGTGCGCGAATTAGCCGCTTCTGCGCCTCCGAGAAGCAGAGATCGCGGTTGCTTGGAAGAGGCGAAGAACGAAGCCGCAAAGAAGCGGGCTTGTGTGCCAAGCCTTCCGACTGCCGGAGGACGGTGGCTGCCGCTCTCCTGCCTCTTGAATTCACTCTCGGCAAGCGAATGGAAAGCGTTCCAGGACAACTTGCCTGGGTTTTGACTTGGTCCTGATGCCTCCCACCTTGGCAAGTCTTGCTCGTCGCCAGAGGCTCCGAGATGCACAGAAGACGGTGGCAGCTGCTGAAAAGAAGGGCAGCGGTGAGTTTGTCGACAAGCAAGAACATAGGCAGCTGCCTGTGCTTGGGAAGGAGCAGCTGCCTGGTTTTGGCAATTGCCTTCACAGCGCCCAGAAGCCCGGTGCTCTGCTGCTTTGTTTTTCGCAGTCAGTCAATTGCACACTAGTGAAGCTGAGCCAGGCTCTTCAGCTTTGCTGCTTTTGAGCATCTGTGCTCCACTTAGGCTCTGTGACATCTCTCGAGGTTGTTTGCCTCGGCCAGGCTGGAAAGTGCCCGCTAGTACCTAGAGCTGGGCAGGAGAGGGCAGAGAGCACTTCCATCTGACAGCAGGTTGCAGATTGCCTCGGAAAGAGCCGTGTCCTTGGAATGTGCAGCAAATCCTCTTTCTTTGCAAACCGCGGTTAGTGTGCAGTGCAGGTACGCTCTCCCCTTGCCAAATGGAGTGGGAAAGCTTTTGGCTAAGCTAGAGATGACTAGAGAAGCAGAAGCGCGGCTCCGGAGCTATCCGGAGGAAAGTGCCGCTTCCCGGCGTCTTTCGGCTTGAAGAGGCGCTCCGGAGTGCTCCGCTGGCGCTCTGCTGAGCTGTGCGCGAATTAGCCGCTTCTGCGCCTCCGAGAAGCAGAGATCGCGGTTGCTTGGAAGAGGCGAAGAACGAAGCCGCAAAGAAGCGGGCTTGTGTGCGAAGCCTTCCGACTGCCGGAGGACGGTGGCTGCCGCTCTCCTGCCTGTTGAATTCACTCTCGGCAAGCGAATGGAAAGCGTTCCAGGACAACTTGCCTGGGTTTTGACTTGGTCCTGATGCGTCCCACCTTGGCAAGTCTTGCTCGTCGCCAGAGGCTCCGAGATGCACAGAAGACGGTGGCAGCTGCTGAAAAGAAGGGCAGCGGTGAGTTTGTCGACAAGCAAGAACATAGGCAGCTGCCTGTGCTTGGGAAGGAGCAGCTGCCTGGTTTTGGCAATTGCCTTCACAGCGCCCAGAAGCCCGGTGCTCTGCTGCTTTGTTTTTCGCAGTCAGTCAATTGCACACTAGTGAAGCTGAGCCAGGCTCTTCAGCTTTGCTGCTTTTGAGCATCTGTGCTCCACTTAGGCTCTGTGACATCTCTCGAGGTTGTTTGCCTCGGCCAGGCTGGAAAGTGCCCGCTAGTACCTAGAGCTGGGCAGGAGAGGGCAGAGAGCACTTCCATCTGACAGCAGGTTGCAGATTGCCTCGGAAAGAGCCGTGTCCTTGGAATGTGCAGCAAATCCTCTTTCTTTGCAAACCGCGGTTAGTGTGCAGTGCAGGTACGCTCTCCCCTTGCCAACTGGAGTGGGAAAGCTTTTCGCTAAGCTAGAGATGACTAGAGAAGCAGAAGCGCGGCTCCGGAGCTATCCGGAGGAAAGTGCCGCTTCCCGGCGTCTTTCGGCTTGAAGAGGCGCTCCGGAGCGCTCCGCTGGCGCTCTGCTGAGCTGTGCGCGAATTAGCCGCTTCTGCGCCTCCGAGAAGCAGAGATCGCGGTTGCTTGGAAGAGGCGAAGAACGAAGCCGCAAAGAAGCGGGCTTGTGTGCGAAGCCTTCCGACTGCCGGAGGACGGTGGCTGCCGCTCTCCTGCCTCTTGAATTCACTCTCGGCAAGCGAATGGAAAGCGTTCCAGGACAACTTGCCTGGGTTTTGACTTGGTCCTGATGCCTCCCACCTTGGCAAGTCTTGCTCGTCGCCAGAGGCTCCGAGATGCACAGAAGACGGTGGCAGCTGCTGAAAAGAAGGGCAGCGGTGAGTTTGTCGACAAGCAAGAACATAGGCAGCTGCCTGTGCTTGGGAAGGAGCAGCTGCCTGGTTTTGGCAATTGCCTTCACAGCGCCCAGAAGCCCGGTGCTCTGCTGCTTTGTTTTTCGCAGTCAGTCAATTGCACACTAGTGAAGCTGAGCCAGGCTCTTCAGCTTTGCTGCTTTTGAGCATCTGTGCTCCACTTAGGCTCTGTGACATCTCTCGAGGTTGTTTGCCTCGGCCAGGCTGGAAAGTGCCCGCTAGTACCTAGAGCTGGGCAGGAGAGGGCAGAGAGCACTTCCATCTGACAGCAGGTTGCAGATTGCCTCGGAAAGAGCCGTGTCCTTGGAATGTGCAGCAAATCCTCTTTCTTTGCAAACCGCGGTTAGTGTGCAGTGCAGGTACGCTCTCCCCTTGCCAAATGGAGTGGGAAAGCTTTTCGCTAAGCTAGAGATGACTAGAGAAGCAGAAGCGCGGCTCCGGAGCTATCCGGAGGAAAGTGCCGCTTCCCGGCGTCTTTCGGCTTGAAGAGGCGCTCCGGAGCGCTCCGCTGGCGCTCTACTGAGCTGTGCGCGAATTAGCCGCTTCTGCGCCTCCGAGAAGCAGAGATCGCGGTTGCTTGGAAGAGGCGAAGAACGAAGCCGCAAAGAAGCGGGCTTGTGTGCGAAGCCTTCCGACTGCCGGAGGACGGTGGCTGCCGCTCTCCTGCCTCTTGAATTCACTCTCGGCAAGCGAATGGAAAGCGTTCCAGGACAACTTGCCTGGGTTTTGACTTGGTCCTGATGCCTCCCACCTTGGCAAGTCTTGCTCGTCGCCAGAGGCTCCGAGATGCACAGAAGACGGTGGCAGCTGCTGAAAAGAAGGGCAGCGGTGAGTTTGTCGACAAGCAAGAACATAGGCAGCTGCCTGTGCTTGGGAAGGAGCAGCTGCCTGGTTTTGGCAATTGCCTTCACAGCGCCCAGAAGCCCGGTGCTCTGCTGCTTTGTTTTTCGCAGTCAGTCAATTGCACACTAGTGAAGCTGAGCCAGGCTCTTCAGCTTTGCTGCTTTTGAGCATCTGTGCTCCACTTAGGCTCTGTGACATCTCTCGAGGTTGTTTGCCTCGGCCAGGCTGGAAAGTGCCCGCTAGTACCTAGAGCTGGGCAGGAGAGGGCAGAGAGCACTTCCATCTGACAGCAGGTTGCAGATTGCCTCGGAAAGAGCCGTGTCCTTGGAATGTGCAGCAAATCCTCTTTCTTTGCAAACCGCGGTTAGTGTGCAGTGCAGGTACGCTCTCCCCTTGCCAACTGGAGTGGGAAAGCTTTTCGCTAAGCTAGAGATGACTAGAGAAGCAGAAGCGCGGCTCCGGAGCTATCCGGAGGAAAGTGCCGCTTCCCGGCGTCTTTCGGCTTGAAGAGGCGCTCCGGAGTGCTCCGCTGGCGCTCTGCTGAGCTGTGCGCGAATTAGCCGCTTCTGCGCCTCCGAGAAGCAGAGATCGCGGTTGCTTGGAAGAGGCGAAGAACGAAGCTGCAAAGAAGCGGGCTTGTGTGCCAAGCCTTCCGACTGCCGGAGGACGGTGGCTGCCGCTCTCCTGCCTCTTGAATTCACTCTCGGCAAGCGAATGGAAAGCGTTCCAGGACAACTTGCCTGGGTTTTGACTTGGTCCTGATGCCTCCCACCTTGGCAAGTCTTGCTCGTCGCCAGAGGCTGCGAGATGCACAGAAGACGGTGGCAGCTGCTGAAAAGAAGGGCAGCGGTGAGTTTGTCGACAAGCAAGAACATAGGCAGCTGCCTGTGCTTGGGAAGGAGCAGCTGCCTGGTTTTGGCAATTGCCTTCACAGCGCCCAGAAGCCCGGTGCTCTGCTGCTTTGTTTTTCGCAGTCAGTCAATTGCACACTAGTGAAGCTGTGCCAGGCTCTTCAGCTTTGCTGCTTTTGAGCATCTGTGCTCCACTTAGGCTCTGTGACATCTCTGGAGGTTGTTTGCCTCGGCCAGGCTGGAAAGTGCCCGCTAGTACCTAGAGCTGGGCAGGAGAGGGCAGAGAGCACTTCCATCTGACAGCAGGTTGCAGATTGCCTCGGAAAGAGCCGTGTCCTTGGAATGTGCAGCAAATCCTCTTTCTTTGCAAACCGCGGTTAGTGTGCAGTGCAGGTACGCTCTCCCCTTGCCAAATGGAGTGGGAAAGCTTTTCGCTGAGATAGAGATGACTAGAGAAGCAGAAGCGCGGCTCCGGAGCTATCCGGAGGAAAGTGCCGCTTCCCGATGTCTTTCGGCTTGAAGCGGCGCTCCAGAGCGCTTTGCTGCCGCTTTACTGAGCTGTGCGCGAACTAGCCGCTTCTGCGCCTCTGAGAAGCAGAGATCGCGGTTGCTTGGAAGAGGCGAAGAACGAAGCCGCAAAGAAGCGGGCTTGTGTGCGAAGCCTTCCGACTGCCGGAGGACGGTGGCTGCCGCTCTCCTGCCTCTTGAATTCACTCTCGGCAAGCGAATGGAAAGCGTTCCAGGACAACTTGCCTGGGTTTTGACTTGGTCCTGATGCCTCCCACCTTGGCAAGTCTTGCTCGTCGCCAGAGGCTCCGAGATGCACAGAAGACGGTGGCAGCTGCTGAAAAGAAGGGCAGCGGTGAGTTTGTCGACAAGCAAGAACATAGGCAGCTGCCTGTGCTTGGGAAGGAGCAGCTGCCTGGTTTTGGCAATTGCCTTCACAGCGCCCAGAAGCCCGGTGCTCTGCTGCTTTGTTTTTCGCAGTCAGTCAACTGCACACTAGTGAAGCTGAGCCAGGCTCTTCAGCTTTGCTGCTTTTGAGCATCTGTGCTCCACTTATGCTCTGTGACATCTCTGGAGGTTGTTTGCCTCGGCCAGGCTGGAAAGTGCCCGCTAGTACCTAGAGCTGGGCAGGAGAGGGCAGAGAGCACTTCCATCTGACAGCAGGTTGCAGATTGCCTCGGAAAGAGCCGTGTCCTTGGAATGTGCAGCAAATCCTCTTTCTTTGCAAACCGCGGTTAGTGTGCAGTGCAGGTACGCTCTCCCCTTGCCAAATGGAGTGGGAAAGCTTTTCGCTAAGCTAGAGATGACTAGAGAAGCAGAAGCGCGGCTCCGGAGCTATCCGGAGGAAAGTGCCGCTTCCCGGCGTCTTTCGGCTTGAAGAGGCGCTCCGGAGTGCTCCGCTGGCGCTCTACTGAGCTGTGCGCGAATTAGCCGCTTCTGCGCCTCCGAGAAGCAGAGATCGCGGTTGCTTGGAAGAGGCGAAGAACGAAGCCGCAAAGAAGCGGGCTTGTGTGCGAAGCCTTCCGACTGCCGGAGGACGGTGGCTGCCGCTCTCCTGCCTCTTGAATTCACTCTCGGCAAGCGAATGGAAAGCGTTCCAGGACAACTTGCCTGGGTTTTGACTTGGTCCTGATGCCTCCCACCTTGGCAAGTCTTGCTCGTCGCCAGAGGCTCCGAGATGCACAGAAGACGGTGGCAGCTGCTGAAAAGAAGGGCAGCGGTGAGTTTGTCGACAAGCAAGAACATAGGCAGCTGCCTGTGCTTGGGAAGGAGCAGCTGCCTGGTTTTGGCAATTGCCTTCACAGCGCCCAGAAGCCCGGTGCTCTGCTGCTTTGTTTTTCGCAGTCAGTCAATTGCACACTAGTGAAGCTGAGCCAGGCTCTTCAGCTTTGCTGCTTTTGAGCATCTGTGCTCCACTTAGGCTCTGTGACATCTCTCGAGGTTGTTTGCCTCGGCCAGGCTGGAAAGTGCCCGCTAGTACCTAGAGCTGGGCAGGAGAGGGCAGAGAGCACTTCCATCTGACAGCAGGTTGCAGATTGCCTCGGAAAGAGCCGTGTCCTTGGAATGTGCAGCAAATCCTCTTTCTTTGCAAACCGCGGTTAGTGTGCAGTGCAGGTACGCTCTCCCCTTGCCAAATGGAGTGGGAAAGCTTTTCGCTGAGCTAGAGATGACTAGAGAAGCAGAAGCGCGGCTCCGGAGCTATCCGGAGGAAAGTGCCGCTTCCCGATGTCTTTCGGCTTGAAGAGGCGCTCCGGAGTGCTCCGCTGGCGCTCTGCTGAGCTGTGCGCGAATTAGCCGCTTCTGCGCCTCCGAGAAGCAGAGATCGCGGTTGCTTGGAAGAGGCGAAGAACGAAGCCGCAAAGAAGCGGGCTTGTGTGCCAAGCCTTCCGACTGCCGGAGGACGGTGGCTGCCGCTCTCCTGCCTCTTGAATTCACTCTCGGCAAGCGAATGGAAAGCGTTCCAGGACAACTTGCCTGGGTTTTGACTTGGTCCTGATGCCTCCCACCTTGGCAAGTCTTGCTCGTCGCCAGAGGCTCCGAGATGCACAGAAGACGGTGGCAGCTGCTGAAAAGAAGGGCAGCGGTGAGTTTGTCGACAAGCAAGAACATAGGCAGCTGCCTGTGCTTGGGAAGGAGCAGCTGCCTGGTTTTGGCAATTGCCTTCACAGCGCCCAGAAGCCCGGTGCTCTGCTGCTTTGTTTTTCGCAGTCAGTCAATTGCACACTAGTGAAGCTGAGCCAGGCTCTTCAGCTTTGCTGCTTTTGAGCATCTGTGCTCCACTTAGGCTCTGTGACATCTCTGGAGGTTGTTTGCCTCGGCCAGGCTGGAAAGTGCCCGCTAGTACCTAGAGCTGGGCAGGAGAGGGCAGAGAGCACTTCCATCTGACAGCAGGTTGCAGATTGCCTCGGAAAGAGCCGTGTCCTTGGAATGTGCAGCAAATCCTCTTTCTTTGCAAACCGGGGTTAGTGTGCAGTGCAGGTACGCTCTCCCCTTGCCAACTGGAGTGGGAAAGCTTTTCGCTAAGCTAGAGATGACTAGAGAAGCAGAAGCGCGGCTCCGGAGCTATCCGGAGGAAAGTGCCGCTTCCCGGCGTCTTTCGGCTTGAAGAGGCGCTCCGGAGTGCTCCGCTGGCGCTCTGCTGAGCTGTGCGCGAATTAGCCGCTTCTGCGCCTCCGAGAAGCAGAGATCGCGGTTGCTTGGAAGAGGCGAAGAACGAAGCCGCAAAGAAGCGGGCTTGTGTGCGAAGCCTTCCGACTGCCGGAGGACGGTGGCTGCCGCTCTCCTGCCTCTTGAATTCACTCTCGGCAAGCGAATGGAAAGCGTTCCAGGACAACTTGCCTGGGTTTTGACTTGGTCCTGATGCCTCCCACCTTGGCAAGTCTTGCTCGTCGCCAGAGGCTCCGAGATGCACAGAAGACGGTGGCAGCTGCTGAAAAGAAGGGCAGCGGTGAGTTTGTCGACAAGCAAGAACATAGGCAGCTGCCTGTGCTTGGGAAGGAGCAGCTGCCTGGTTTTGGCAATTGCCTTCACAGCGCCCAGAAGCCCGGTGCTCTGCTGCTTTGTTTTTCGCAGTCAGTCAATTGCACACTAGTGAAGCTGAGCCAGGCTCTTCAGCTTTGCTGCTTTTGAGCATCTGTGCTCCACTTAGGCTCTGTGACATCTCTGGAGGTTGTTTGCCTCGGCCAGGCTGGAAAGTGCCCGCTAGTACCTAGAGCTGGGCAGGAGAGGGCAGAGAGCACTTCCATCTGACAGCAGGTTGCAGATTGCCTCGGAAAGAGCCGTGTCCTTGGAATGTGCAGCAAATCCTCTTTCTTTGCAAACCGCGGTTAGTGTGCAGTGCAGGTACGCTCTCCCCTTGCCAAATGGAGTGGGAAAGCTTTTCGCTGAGATAGAGATGACTAGAGAAGCAGAAGCGCGGCTCCGGAGCTATCCGGAGGAAAGTGCCTTTTCCCGATGTCTTTCGGCTTGAAGCGGCGCTCCAGAGCGCTTTGCTGCCGCTTTACTGAGCTGTGCGCGAACTAGCCGCTTCTGCGCCTCCGAGAAGCAGAGATCGCGGTTGCTTGGAAGAGGCGAAGAACGAAGCCGCAAAGAAGCGGGCTTGTGTGCGAAGCCTTCCGACTGCCGGAGGACGGTGGCTGCCGCTCTCCTGCCTCTTGAATTCACTCTCGGCAAGCGAATGGAAAGCGTTCCAGGACAACTTGCCTGGGTTTTGACTTGGTCCTGATGCCTCCCACCTTGGCAAGTCTTGCTCGTCGCCAGAGGCTCCGAGATGCACAGAAGACGGTGGCAGCTGCTGAAAAGAAGGGCAGCGGTGAGTTTGTCGACAAGCAAGAACATAGGCAGCTGCCTGTGCTTGGGAAGGAGCAGCTGCCTGGTTTTGGCAATTGCCTTCACAGCGCCCAGAAGCCCGGTGCTCTGCTGCTTTGTTTTTCGCAGTCAGTCAATTGCACACTAGTGAAGCTGAGCCAGGCTCTTCAGCTTTGCTGCTTTTGAGCATCTGTGCTCCACTTAGGCTCTGTGACATCTCTCGAGGTTGTTTGCCTCACCCAGGCTGGAAAGTGCCCGCTAGTACCTAGAGCTGGGCAGGAGAGGGCAGAGAGCACTTCCATCTGACAGCAGGTTGCAGATTGCCTCGGAAAGAGCCGTGTCCTTGGAATGTGCAGCAAATCCTCTTTCTTTGCAAACCGCGGTTAGTGTGCAGTGCAGGTACGCTCTCCCCTTGCCAAATGGAGTGGGAAAGCTTTTCGCTAAGCTAGAGATGACTAGAGAAGCAGAAGCGCGGCTCCGGAGCTATCCGGAGGAAAGTGCCGCTTCCCGGCGTCTTTCGGCTTGAAGAGGCGCTCCGGAGTGCTCCGCTGGCGCTCTGCTGAGCTGTGCGCGAATTAGCCGCTTCTTCGCCTCCGAGAAGCAGAGATCGCGGTTGCTTGGAAGAGGCGAAGAACGAAGCCGCAAAGAAGCGGGCTTGTGTGCCAAGCCTTCCGACTGCCGGAGGACGGTGGCTGCCGCTCTCCTGCCTCTTGAATTCACTCTCGGCAAGCGAATGGAAAGCGTTCCAGGACAACTTGCCTGGGTTTTGACTTGGTCCTGATGCCTCCCACCTTGGCAAGTCTTGCTCGTCGCCAGAGGCTCCGAGATGCACAGAAGACGGTGGCAGCTGCTGAAAAGAAGGGCAGCGGTGAGTTTGTCGACAAGCAAGAACATAGGCAGCTGCCTGTGCTTGGGAAGGAGCAGCTGCCTGGTTTTGGCAATTGCCTTCACAGCGCCCAGAAGCCCGGTGCTCTGCTGCTTTGTTTTTCGCAGTCAGTCAATTGCACACTAGTGAAGCTGAGCCAGGCTCTTCAGCTTTGCTGCTTTTGAGCATCTGTGCTCCACTTAGGCTCTGTGACATCTCTGGAGGTTGTTTGCCTCGGCCAGGCTGGAAAGTGCCCGCTAGTACCTAGAGCTGGGCAGGAGAGGGCAGAGAGCACTTCCATCTGACAGCAGGTTGCAGATTGCCTCGGAAAGAGCCGTGTCCTTGGAATGTGCAGCAAATCCTCTTTCTTTGCAAACCGCGGTTAGTGTGCAGTGCAGGTACGCTCTCCCCTTGCCAAATGGAGTGGGAAAGCTTTTCGCTGAGATAGAGATGACTAGAGAAGCAGAAGCGCGGCTCCGGAGCTATCCGGAGGAAAGTGCCGTTTCCCGGCGTCTTTCGGCTTGAAGCGGCGCTCCGGAGCGCTGCGCTGCCGCTCTACTGAGCTGTGCGCGAATTAGCCGCTTCTTCGCCTCCGAGAAGCAGAGATCGCGGTTGCTTGGAAGAGGCGAAGAACGAAGCCGCAAAGAAGCGGGCTTGTGTGCCAAGCCTTCCGACTGCCAGAGGACGGTGGCTGCCGCTCTCCTGCCTCTTGAATTCACTCTCGGCAAGCGAATGGAAAGCGTTCCAGGACAACTTGCCTGGGTTTTGACTTGGTCCTGATGCCTCCCACCTTGGCAAGTCTTGCTCGTCGCCAGAGGCTCCGAGATGCACCGAAGACGGTGGCAGCTGCTGAAAAGAAAGGCAGCGGTGAGTTTGTCGACAAGCAAGAACATAGGCAGCTGCCTGTGCTTGGGAAGGAGCAGCTGCCTGGTTTTGGCAATTGCCTTCACAGCGCCCAGAAGCCCGGTGCTCTGCTGCTTTGTTTTTCGCAGTCAGTCAATTGCACACTAGTGAAGCTGAGCCAGGCTCTTCAGCTTTGCTGCTTTTGAGCATCTGTGCTCCACTTAGGCTCTGTGACATCTCTGGAGGTTGTTTGCCTCGGCCAGGCTGGAAAGTGCCCGCTAGTACCTAGAGCTGGGCAGGAGAGGGCAGAGAGCACTTCCATCTGACAGCAGGTTGCAGATTGCCTCGGAAAGAGCCGTGTCCTTGGAATGTGCAGCAAATCCTCTTTCTTTGCAAACCGCGGTTAGTGTGCAGTGCAGGTACGCTCTCCCCTTGCCAAATGGAGTTGGAAAGCTTTTCGCTAAGCTAGAGATGACTAGAGAAGCAGAAGCGCGGCTCCGGAGCTATCCGGAAGAAAGTGCCGTTTCCCGGCGTCTTTCGGCTTGAAGCGGCGCTCCGGAGCGCTTTGCTGCCGCTTTACTGAGCTGTGCGCGAATTAGCCGCTTCTTCGCCTCCGAGAAGCAGAGATGGCGGTTGCTTGGAAGAGGCGAAGAACGAAGCCGCAAAGAAGCGGGCTTGTGTGCCAAGCCTTCAGACTGCTGGAGGACGGTGGCTGCCGCTCTCCTGCCTGTTGAATTCACTCTCGGCAAGCGAATGGAAAGCGTTCCAGGACAACTTGCCTGGGTTTTGACTTGGTCCTGATGCCTCCCACCTTGGCAAGTCTTGCTCGTCGCCAGAGGCTCCGAGATGCACCGAAGACGGTGGCAGCTGCTGAAAAGAAAGGCAGCGGTGAGTTTGTCGACAAGCAAGAACATAGGCAGCTGCCTGTGCTTGCGAAGGAACAGCTGCCTGGTTTTGGCAATTGCCTTCACAGCGCCCAGAAGCCCGGTGCTCTGCTGCTTTGTTTTTCACAGTCAGTCAATTGCACACTAGTGAAGCTGAGCCAGGCTCTTCAGCTTTGCTGCTTTTGAGCATCTGTGGTCCACTTAGGCTCTGTGACATCTCTGGAGGTTGTTTGCCTCGCCCAGGCTGGAAAGTGCCCGCTAGTACCTAGAGCTGGGCAGGAGAGGGCAGAGAGCACTTCCATCTGACAGCAGGTTGCAGATTGCCTCGGAAAGAGCCGTGTCCTTGGAATGTGCAGCAAATCCTCTTTCTTTGCAAACCGCGGTTAGTGTGCAGTGCAGGTACGCTCTCCCCTTGCCAACTGGAGTGGGAAAGCTTTTCGCTAAGCTAGAGATGACTAGAGAAGCAGAAGCGCGGCTCCGGAGCTATCAGGAGGAAAGTGCCGCTTCCCGGCGTCTTTCGGCTTGAAGCGGCGCTCCGGAGCGCTTTGCTGCCGCTCTGCTGAGCTGTGCGCGAATTAGCCGCTTCTGCGCCTCCGAGAAGCAGAGATCGCGGTTGCTTGGAAGAGGCGAAGAACGAAGCCACAAAGAAGCGGGCTTGTGTGCCAAGCCTTCCGACTGCCGGAGGACGGTGGCTGCCGCTCTCCTGCCTCTTGAATTCACTCTCGGCAAGCGAATGGAAAGCGTTCCAGGACAACTTGCCTGGGTTTTGACTTGGTCCTGATGCCTCCCACCTTGGCAAGTCTTGCTCGTCGCCAGAGGCTCCGAGATGCACAGAAGACGGTGGCAGCTGCTGAAAAGAAGGGCAGCGGTGAGTTTGTCGACAAGCAAGAACATAGGCAGCTGCCTGTGCTTGGGAAGGAGCAGCTGCCTGGTTTTGGCAATTGCCTTCACAGCGCCCAGAAGCCCGGTGCTCTGCTGCTTTGTTTTTCGCAGTCAGTCAACTGCACACTAGTGAAGCTGAGCCAGGCTCTTCAGCTTTGCTGCTTTTGAGCATCTGTGCTCCACTTAGGCTCTGTGACATCTCTCGAGGTTGTTTGCCTCGGCCAGGCTGGAAAGTGCCCGCTAGTACCTAGAGCTGGGCAGGAGAGGGCAGAGAGCACTTCCATCTGACAGCAGGTTGCAGATTGCCTCGGAAAGAGCCGTGTCCTTGGAATGTGCAGCAAATCCTCTTTCTTTGCAAACCGCGGTTAGTGTGCAGTGCAGGTACGCTCTCCCCTTGCCAAATGGAGTGGGAAAGCTTTTCGCTAAGCTAGAGATGACTAGAGAAGCAGAAGCGCGGCTCCGGAGCTATCCGGAGGAAAGTGCCTCTTCCCGGCGTCTTTCGGCTTGAAGAGGCGCTCCGGAGTGCTCCGCTGGCGCTCTGCTGAGCTGTGCGCGAATTAGCCGCTTCTGCGCCTCCGAGAAGCAGAGATCGCGGTTGCTTGGAAGAGGCGAAGAACGAAGCCGCAAAGAAGCGGGCTTGTGTGCCAAGCCTTCAGACTGCTGGAGGACGGTGGCTGCCGCTCTCCTGCCTCTTGAATTCACTCTCGGCAAGCGAATGGAAAGCGTTCCAGGACAACTTGCCTGGGTTTTGACTTGGTCCTGATGCCTCCCACCTTGGCAAGTCTTGCTCGTCGCCAGAGGCTCCGAGATGCACCGAAGACGGTGGCAGCTGCTGAAAAGAAGGGCAGCGGTGAGTTTGTCGACAAGCAAGAACATAGGCAGCTGCCTGTGCTTGGGAAGGAGCAGCTGCCTGGTTTTGGCAATTGCCTTCACAGCGCCCAGAAGCCCGGTGCTCTGCTGCTTTGTTTTTCGCAGTCAGTCAACTGCACACTAGTGAAGCTGAGCCAGGCTCTTCAGCTTTGCTGCTTTTGAGCATCTGTGCTCCACTTAGGCTCTGTGACATCTCTCGAGGTTGTTTGCCTCGGCCAGGCTGGAAAGTGCCCGCTAGTACCTAGAGCTGGGCAGGAGAGGGCAGAGAGCACTTCCATCTGACAGCAGGTTGCAGATTGCCTCGGAAAGAGCCGTGTCCTTGGAATGTGCAGCAAATCCTCTTTCTTTGCAAACCGCGGTTAGTGTGCAGTGCAGGTACGCTCTCCCCTTGCCAAATGGAGTGGGAAAGCTTTTCGCTAAGCTAGAGATGACTAGAGAAGCAGAAGCGCGGCTCCGGAGCTATCCGGAGGAAAGTGCCGCTTCCCGATGTCTTTCGGCTTGAAGAGGCGCTCCGGAGTGCTCCGCTGGCGCTCTGCTGAGCTGTGCGCGAATTAGCCGCTTCTTCGCCTCCGAGAAGCAGAGATCGCGGTTGCTTGGAAGAGGCGAAGAACGAAGCCGCAAAGAAGCGGGCTTGTGTGCCAAGCCTTCCGACTGCCGGAGGACGGTGGCTGCCGCTCTCCTGCCTCTTGAATTCACTCTCGGCAAGCGAATGGAAAGCGTTCCAGGACAACTTGCCTGGGTTTTGACTTGGTCCTGATGCCTCCCACCTTGGCAAGTCTTGCTCGTCGCCAGAGGCTCCGAGATGCACAGAAGACGGTGGCAGCTGCTGAAAAGAAGGGCAGCGGTGAGTTTGTCGACAAGCAAGAACATAGGCAGCTGCCTGTGCTTGGGAAGGAGCAGCTGCCTGGTTTTGGCAATTGCCTTCACAGCGCCCAGAAGCCCGGTGCTCTGCTGCTTTGTTTTTCGCAGTCAGTCAATTGCACACTAGTGAAGCTGAGCCAGGCTCTTCAGCTTTGCTGCTTTTGAGCATCTGTGCTCCACTTAGGCTCTGTGACATCTCTGGAGGTTGTTTGCCTCGGCCAGGCTGGAAAGTGCCCGCTAGTACCTAGAGCTGGGCAGGAGAGGGCAGAGAGCACTTCCATCTGACAGCAGGTTGCAGATTGCCTCGGAAAGAGCCGTGTCCTTGGAATGTGCAGCAAATCCTCTTTCTTTGCAAACCGCGGTTAGTGTGCAGTGCAGGTACGCTCTCCCCTTGCCAACTGGAGTGGGAAAGCTTTTCGCTAAGCTAGAGATGACTAGAGAAGCAGAAGCGCGGCTCCGGAGCTATCCGGAGGAAAGTGCCGCTTCCCGGCGTCTTTCGGCTTGAAGAGGCGCTCCGGAGTGCTCCGCTGGCGCTCTGCTGAGCTGTGCGCGAATTAGCCGCTTCTGCGCCTCCGAGAAGCAGAGATCGCGGTTGCTTGGAAGAGGCGAAGAACGAAGCCGCAAAGAAGCGGGCTTGTGTGCCAAGCCTTCCGACTGCCGGAGGACGGTGGCTGCCGCTCTCCTGCCTGTTGAATTCACTCTCGGCAAGCGAATGGAAAGCGTTCCAGGACAACTTGCCTGGGTTTTGACTTGGTCCTGATGCCTCCCACCTTGGCAAGTCTTGCTCGTCGCCAGAGGCTCCGAGATGCACAGAAGACGGTGGCAGCTGCTGAAAAGAAGGGCAGCGGTGAGTTTGTCGACAAGCAAGAACATAGGCAGCTGCCTGTGCTTGGGAAGGAGCAGCTGCCTGGTTTTGGCAATTGCCTTCACAGCGCCCAGAAGCCCGGTGCTCTGCTGCTTTGTTTTTCGCAGTCAGTCAATTGCACACTAGTGAAGCTGAGCCAGGCTCTTCAGCTTTGCTGCTTTTGAGCATCTGTGCTCCACTTAGGCTCTGTGACATCTCTGGAGGTTGTTTGCCTCGGCCAGGCTGGAAAGTGCCCGCTAGTACCTAGAGCTGGGCAGGAGAGGGCAGAGAGCACTTCCATCTGACAGCAGGTTGCAGATTGCCTCGGAAAGAGCCGTGTCCTTGGAATGTGCAGCAAATCCTCTTTCTTTGCAAACCGCGGTTAGTGTGCAGTGCAGGTACGCTCTCCCCTTGCCAAATGGAGTGGGAAAGCTTTTCGCTGAGATAGAGATGACTAGAGAAGCAGAAGCGCGGCTCCGGAGCTATCCGGAGGAAAGTGCCTTTTCCCGATGTCTTTCGGCTTGAAGCGGCGCTCCAGAGCGCTTTGCTGCCGCTTTACTGAGCTGTGCGCGAATTAGCCGCTTCTGCGCCTCCGAGAAGCAGAGATCGCGGTTGCTTGGAAGAGGCGAAGAACGAAGCCGCAAAGAAGCGGGCTTGTGTGCGAAGCCTTCCGACTGCCGGAGGACGGTGGCTGCCGCTCTCCTGCCTCTTGAATTCACTCTCGGCAAGCGAATGGAAAGCGTTCCAGGACAACTTGCCTGGGTTTTGACTTGGTCCTGATGCCTCCCACCTTGGCAAGTCTTGCTCGTCGCCAGAGGCTCCGAGATGCACAGAAGACGGTGGCAGCTGCTGAAAAGAAGGGCAGCGGTGAGTTTGTCGACAAGCAAGAACATAGGCAGCTGCCTGTGCTTGGGAAGGAGCAGCTGCCTGGTTTTGGCAATTGCCTTCACAGCGCCCAGAAGCCCGGTGCTCTGCTGCTTTGTTTTTCGCAGTCAGTCAATTGCACACTAGTGAAGCTGAGCCAGGCTCTTCAGCTTTGCTGCTTTTGAGCATCTGTGCTCCACTTAGGCTCTGTGACATCTCTCGAGGTTGTTTGCCTCGCCCAGGCTGGAAAGTGCCCGCTAGTACCTAGAGCTGGGCAGGAGAGGGCAGAGAGCACTTCCATCTGACAGCAGGTTGCAGATTGCCTCGGAAAGAGCCGTGTCCTTGGAATGTGCAGCAAATCCTCTTTCTTTGCAAACCGCGGTTAGTGTGCAGTGCAGGTACGCTCTCCCCTTGCCAAATGGAGTGGGAAAGCTTTTCGCTAAGCTAGAGATGACTAGAGAAGCAGAAGCGCGGCTCCGGAGCTATCCGGAGGAAAGTGCCGCTTCCCGGCGTCTTTCGGCTTGAAGAGGCGCTCCGGAGTGCTCCGCTGGCGCTCTGCTGAGCTGTGCGCGAATTAGCCGCTTCTTCGCCTCCGAGAAGCAGAGATCGCGGTTGCTTGGAAGAGGCGAAGAACGAAGCCGCAAAGAAGCGGGCTTGTGTGCCAAGCCTTCCGACTGCCGGAGGACGGTGGCTGCCGCTCTCCTGCCTCTTGAATTCACTCTCGGCAAGCGAATGGAAAGCGTTCCAGGACAACTTGCCTGGGTTTTGACTTGGTCCTGATGCCTCCCACCTTGGCAAGTCTTGCTCGTCGCCAGAGGCTCCGAGATGCACAGAAGACGGTGGCAGCTGCTGAAAAGAAGGGCAGCGGTGAGTTTGTCGACAAGCAAGAACATAGGCAGCTGCCTGTGCTTGGGAAGGAGCAGCTGCCTGGTTTTGGCAATTGCCTTCACAGCGCCCAGAAGCCCGGTGCTCTGCTGCTTTGTTTTTCGCAGTCAGTCAATTGCACACTAGTGAAGCTGAGCCAGGCTCTTCAGCTTTGCTGCTTTTGAGCATCTGTGCTCCACTTAGGCTCTGTGACATCTCTCGAGGTTGTTTGCCTCGGCCAGGCTGGAAAGTGCCCGCTAGTACCTAGAGCTGGGCAGGAGAGGGCAGAGAGCACTTCCATCTGACAGCAGGTTGCAGATTGCCTCGGAAAGAGCCGTGTCCTTGGAATGTGCAGCAAATCCTCTTTCTTTGCAAACCGCGGTTAGTGTGCAGTGCAGGTACGCTCTCCCCTTGCCAAATGGAGTGGGAAAGCTTTTCGCTGAGATAGAGATGACTAGAGAAGCAGAAGCGCGGCTCCGGAGCTATCCGGAGGAAAGTGCCGCTTCCCGGCGTCTTTCGGCTTGAAGCGGCGCTCCGGAGCGCTCCGCTGCCGCTCTACTGAGCTGTGCGCGAATTAGCCGCTTCTTCGCCTCCGAGAAGCAGAGATCGCGGTTGCTTGGAAGAGGCGAAGAACGAAGCCGCAAAGAAGCGGGCTTGTGTGCCAAGCCTTCCGACTGCTGGAGGACGGTGGCTGCCGCTCTCCTGCCTCTTGAATTCACTCTCGGCAAGCGAATGGAAAGCGTTCCAGGACAACTTGCCTGGGTTTTGACTTGGTCCTGATGTGTCCCACCTTGGCAAGTCTTGCTCGTCGCCAGAGGCTCCGAGATGCACCGAAGACGGTGGCAGCTGCTGAAAAGAAAGGCAGCGGTGAGTTTGTCGACAAGCAAGAACATAGGCAGCTGCCTGTGCTTGGGAAGGAGCAGCTGCCTGGTTTTGGCAATTGCCTTCACAGCGCCCAGAAGCCCGGTGCTCTGCTGCTTTGTTTTTCGCAGTCAGTCAATTGCACACTAGTGAAGCTGAGCCAGGCTCTTCAGCTTTGCTGCTTTTGAGCATCTGTGCTCCACTTAGGCTCTGTGACATCTCTGGAGGTTGTTTGCCTCGGCCAGGCTGGAAAGTGCCCGCTAGTACCTAGAGCTGGGCAGGAGAGGGCAGAGAGCACTTCCATCTGACAGCAGGTTGCAGATTGCCTCGGAAAGAGCCGTGTCCTTGGAATGTGCAGCAAATCCTCTTTCTTTGCAAACCGCGGTTAGTGTGCAGTGCAGGTACGCTCTCCCCTTGCCAAATGGAGTTGGAAAGCTTTTCGCTAAGCTAGAGATGACTAGAGAAGCAGAAGCGCGGCTCCGGAGCTATCCGGAAGAAAGTGCCGTTTCCCGGCGTCTTTCGGCTTGAAGCGGCGCTCCGGAGCGCTTTGCTGCCGCTTTACTGAGCTGTGCGCGAACTAGCCGCTTCTTCGCCTCCGAGAAGCAGAGATCGCGGTTGCTTGGAAGAGGCGAAGAACGAAGCCGCAAAGAAGCGGGCTTGTGTGCCAAGCCTTCAGACTGCTGGAGGACGGTGGCTGCCGCTCTCCTGCCTGTTGAATTCACTCTCGGCAAGCGAATGGGAAAGCGTTCCAGGACAACTTGCCTGGGTTTTGACTTGGTCCCTGATGCCTCCCACCTTGGCAGTCTTGCTCGTCGCCAGAGGCTCCGAGATGCACCGAAGACGGTGGCAGCTGCTGAAAAGAAAGGCAGCGGTGAGTTTGTCGACAAGCAAGAACATAGGCAGCTGCCTGTGCTTGCGAAGGAACAGCTGCCTGGTTTTGGCAATTGCCTTCAACAGCGCCCAGAAGCCCGGTGCTCTGCTGCTTTGTTTTTCACAGTCAGTCAATTGCACACTAGTGAAGCTGAGCCAGGCTCTTCAGCTTTGCTGCTTTTGAGCATCTGTGCTCCACTTAGGCTCTGTGACATCTCTGGAGGTTGTTTGCCTCGCCCAGGCTGGAAAGTGCCCGCTAGTACCTAGAGCTGGGCAGGAGAGGGCAGAGAGCACTTCCATCTGACAGCAGGTTGCAGATTGCCTCGGAAAGAGCCGTGTCCTTGGAATGTGCAGCAAATCCTCTTTCTTTGCAAACCGCGGTTAGTGTGCAGTGCAGGTACGCTCTCCCCTTGCCAACTGGAGTAGGAAAGCTTTTCGCTAAGCTAGAGATGACTAGAGAAGCAGAAGCGCGGCTCCGGAGCTATCCGGAGGAAAGTGCCGCTTCCCGGCGTCTTTCGGCTTGAAGAGGCGCTCCGGAGTGCTCCGCTGGCGCTCTGCTGAGCTGTGCGCGAATTAGCCGCTTCTGCGCCTCCGAGAAGCAGAGATCGCGGGTTGCTTGGAAGAGGCGAAGAACGAAAGCCGCAAAGAAGCGGGCTTGTGTGCGAAGCCTTCCGACTGCCGGAGGACGGTGGCTGCCGCTCTCCTGCCTCTTGAATTCACTCTCGGCAAGCGAATGGAAAGCGTTCCAGGACAACTTGCCTGGGTTTTGACTTGGTCCTGATGCCTCCCACCTTGGCAAGTCTTGCTCGTCGCCAGAGGCTCCGAGATGCACAGAAGACGGTGGCAGCTGCTGAAAAGAAGGGCAGCGGTGAGTTTGTCGACAAGCAAGAACATAGGCAGCTGCCTGTGCTTGGGAAGGAGCAGCTGCCTGGTTTTGGCAATTGCCTTCACAGCGCCCAGAAGCCCGGTGCTCTGCTGCTTTGTTTTTCGCAGTCAGTCAATTGCACACTAGTGAAGCTGAGCCAGGCTCTTCAGCTTTGCTGCTTTTGAGCATCTGTGCTCCACTTAGGCTCTGTGACATCTCTGGAGGTTATTTGCCTCGGCCAGGCTGGAAAGTGCCCGCTAGTACCTAGAGCTGGGCAGGAGAGGGCAGAGAGCACTTCCATCTGACAGCAGGTTGCAGATTGCCTCGGAAAGAGCCGTGTCCTTGGAATGTGCAGCAAATCCTCTTTCTTTGCAAACCGCGGTTAGTGTGCAGTGCAGGTACGCTCTCCCCTTGCCAAATGGAGTGGGAAAGCTTTTCGCTAAGCTAGAGATGACTAGAGAAGCAGAAGCGCGGCTCCGGAGCTATCCGGAGGAAAGTGCCGCTTCCCGGCGTCTTTCGGCTTGAAGAGGCGCTCCGGAGTGCTCCGCTGGCGCTCTGCTGAGCTGTGCGCGAATTAGCCGCTTCTGCGCCTCCGAGAAGCAGAGATCGCGGTTGCTTGGAAGAGGCGAAGAACGAAGCCGCAAAGAAGCGGGCTTGTGTGCCAAGCCTTCCGACTGCCGGAGGACGGTGGCTGCCGCTCTCCTGCCTCTTGAATTCACTCTCGGCAAGCGAATGGAAAGCGTTCCAGGACAACTTGCCTGGGTTTTGACTTGGTCCTGATGCCTCCCACCTTGGCAAGTCTTGCTCGTCGCCAGAGGCTCCGAGATGCACAGAAGACGGTGGCAGCTGCTGAAAAGAAGGGCAGCGGTGAGTTTGTCGACAAGCAAGAACATAGGCAGCTGCCTGTGCTTGGGAAGGAGCAGCTGCCTGGTTTTGGCAATTGCCTTCACAGCGCCCCAGAAGCCCGGTGCTCTGCTGCTTTGTTTTTCGCAGTCAGTCAATTGCACACTAGTGAAGCTGAGCCAGGCTCTTCAGCTTTGCTGCTTTTGAGCATCTGTGCTCCACTTAGGCTCTGTGACATCTCTGGAGGTTGTTTGCCTCGGCAGGCTGGAAAGTGCCCGCTAGTACCTAGAGCTGGGCAGGAGAGGGCAGAGAGCACTTCCATCTGACAGCAGGTTGCAGATTGCCTCGGAAAGAGCCGTGTCCTTGGGAATGTGCAGCAAATCCTCTTTCTTGCAAACCGCGGTTAGTGTGCAGTGCAGGTACGCTCTCCCCCTTGCCAAATGGAGTGGGAAAGCTTTTCGCTGAGATAGAGATGACTAGAGAAGCAGAAGCGCGGCTCCGGAGCTATCCGGAGGAAAGTGCCGCTTCCCGGCGTCTTTCGGCTTGAAGCGGCGCTCCGGAGCGCTCCGCTGCCGCTCTACTGAGCTGTGCGCGAATTAGCCGCTTCTTCGCCTCCGAGAAGCAGAGATCGCGGTTGCTTGGAAGAGGCGAAGAACGAAGCCGCAAAGAAGCGGGCTTGTGTGCCAAGCCTTCCGACTGCTGGAGGACGGTGGCTGCCGCTCTCCTGCCTCTTGAATTCACTCTCGGCAAGCGAATGGAAAGCGTTCCAGGACAACTTGCCTGGGTTTTGACTTGGTCCTGATGTGTCCCCACCTGGCAAGTCTTGCTCGTCGCCAGAGGCTCCGAGATGCACCGAAGACGGTGGCAGCTGCTGAAAAGAAAGGCAGCGGTGAGTTTGTCGACAAGCAAGAACATAGGCAGCTGCCTGTGCTTGGGAAGGAGCAGCTGCCTGGTTTTGGCAATTGCCTTCACAGCGCCCAGAAGCCCGGTGCTCTGCTGCTTTGTTTTTCGCAGTCAGTCAATTGCACACTAGTGAAGCTGAGCCAGGCTCTTCAGCTTTGCTGCTTTTGAGCATCTGTGCTCCACTTAGGCTCTGTGACATCTCTGGAGGTTGTTTGCCTCGGCCAGGCTGGAAAGTGCCCGCTAGTACCTAGAGCTGGGCAGGAGAGGGCAGAGAGCACTTCCATCTGACAGCAGGTTGCAGATTGCCCTCGGAAAGAGCCGTGTCCTTGGAATGTGCAGCAAATCCTCTTTCTTTGCAAACCGCGGTTAGTGTGCAGTGCAGGTACGCTCTCCCCTTGCCAAATGGAGTTGGAAAGCTTTTCGCTAAGCTAGAGATGACTAGAGAAGCAGAAGCGCGGCTCCGGAGCTATCCGGAAGAAAGTGCCGTTTCCCGGCGTCTTTCGGCTTGAAGCGGCGCTCCGGAGCGCTTTGCTGCCGCTTTACTGAGCTGTGCGCGAACTAGCCGCTTCTTCGCCTCGAGAAGCAGAGATCGCGGTTGCTTGGAAGAGGCGAAGAACGAAGCCGCAAAGAAGCGGGCTTGTGTGCCAAGCCTTCAGACTGCTGGAGGACGGTGGCTGCCGCTCTCCTGCCTGTTGAATTCACTCTCGGCAAGCGAATGGAAAGCGTTCCAGGACAACTTGCCTGGGTTTTGACTTGGTCCTGATGCCTCCCACCTTGGCAAGTCTTGCTCGTCGCCAGAGGCTCCGAGATGCACCGAAGACGGTGGCAGCTGCTGAAAAGAAAGGCAGCGGTGAGTTTGTCGACAAGCAAGAACATAGGCAGCTGCCTGTGCTTGCGAAGGAACAGCTGCCTGGTTTGGCAATTGCCTTCACAGCGCCCAGAAGCCCGGTGCTCTGCTGCTTTGTTTTTCACAGTCAGTCAATTGCACACTAGTGAAGCTGAGCCAGGCTCTTCAGCTTTGCTGCTTTGAGCATCTGTGCTCCACTTAGGCTCTGTGACATCTCTGAGGTTGTTTGCCTCGCCCAGGCTGGAAAGTGCCCGCTAGTACCTAGAGCTGGGCAGGAGAGGGCAGAGAGCACTTCCATCTGACAGCAGGTTGCAGATTGCCTCGGAAAGAGCCGTGTCCTTGGAATGTGCAGCAAATCCTCTTTCTTTGCAAACCGCGGTTAGTGTGCAGTGCAGGTACGCTCTCCCCTTGCCAACTGGAGTAGGAAAAGCTTTTCGCTAAGCTAGAGATGACTAGAGAAGCAGAAGCGCGGCTCCGGAGCTATCCGGAGGAAAGTGCCGCTTCCCGGCGTCTTTCGGCTTGAAGAGGCGCTCCCGGAGTGCTCCGCTGGCGCTCTGCTGAGCTGTGCGCGAATTAGCCGCTTCTCGCGCCTCCGAGAAGCAGAGATCGCGGTTGCTTGGAAGAGGCGAAGAACGAAGCCGCAAAGAAGCGGGCTTGTGTGCGAAGCCTTCCGACTGCCGGAGGACGGTGGCTGCCGCTCTCCTGCCTCTTGAATTCACTCTCGGCAAGCGAATGGAAAGCGTTCCAGGACAACTTGCCTGGGTTTTGACTTGGTCCTGATGCCTCCCACCTTGGCAAGTCTTGCTCGTCGCCCAGAGCTCCGAGATGCACAGAAGACGGTGGCAGCTGCTGAAAGAAGGGCAGCGGTGAGTTTGTCGACAAGCAAGAACATAGGCAGCTGCCTGTGCTTGGGAAGGAGCAGCTGCCTGGTTTTGGCAATTGCCTTCACAGCGCCCAGAAGCCCGGTGCTCTGCTGCTTTGTTTTTCGCAGTCAGTCAATTGCACACTAGTGAAGCTGAGCCAGGCTCTTCAGCTTTGCTGCTTTTGAGCATCTGTGCTCCACTTAGGCTCTGTGACATCTCTGGAGGTTATTTGCCTCGGCCAGGCTGGAAAGTGCCCGCTAGTACCTAGAGCTGGGCAGGAGAGGGCAGAGAGCACTTCCATCTGACAGCAGGTTGCAGATTGCCTCGGAAAGAGCCGTGTCCTTGGAATGTGCAGCAAATCCTCTTTCTTTGCAAACCGCGGTTAGTGTGCAGTGCAGGTACGCTCTCCCTTGCCAAATGGAGTGGGAAAGCTTTTCGCTAAGCTAGAGATGACTAGAGAAGCAGAAGCGCGGCTCCGGAGCTATCCGGAGGAAAGTGCCGCTTCCCGGCGTCTTTCGGCTTGAAGAGGCGCTCCGGAGTGCTCCGCTGGCGCTCTGCTGAGCTGTGCGCGAATTAGCCGCTTCTGCGCCTCCGAGAAGCAGAGATCGCGGTTGCTTGGAAGAGGCGAAGAACGAAGCCGCAAAGAAGCGGGCTTGTGTGCCAAGCCTTCCGACTGCCGGAGGACGGTGGCTGCCGCTCTCCTGCCTCTTGAATTCACTCTCGGCAAGCGAATGGAAAGCGTTCCAGGACAACTTGCCTGGGTTTTGACTTGGTCCTGATGCCTCCCACCTTGGCAAGTCTTGCTCGTCGCCAGAGGCTCCGAGATGCACAGAAGACGGTGGCAGCTGCTGAAAAGAAGGGCAGCGGTGAGTTTGTCGACAAGCAAGAACATAGGCAGCTGCCTGTGCTTGGAAGGAGCAGCTGCCTGGTTTTGGCAATTGCCTTCACAGCGCCCAGAAGCCCGGTGCTCTGCTGCTTTGTTTTTCGCAGTCAGTCAATTGCACACTAGTGAAGCTGAGCCAGGCTCTTCAGCTTTGCTGCTTTTGAGCATCTGTGCTCCACTTAGGCTCTGTGACATCTCTGGAGGTTGTTTGCCTCGGCCAGGCTGGAAAGTGCCCGCTAGTACCTAGAGCTGGGCAGGAGAGGGCAGAGAGCACTTCCATCTGACAGCAGGTTGCAGATTGCCTCGAAAGAGCCATGTCCTTGGAATGTGCAGCAAATCCTCTTTCTTTGCAAACCGCGGTTAGTGTGCAGTGCAGGTACGCTCTCCCCTTGCCAAATGGAGTGGGAAAGCTTTTCGCTGAGATAGAGATGACTAGAGAAGCAGAAGCGCGGCTCCGGAGCTATCCGGAGGAAAGTGCCGCTTCCCGGCGTCTTTCGGCTTGAAGAGGCGCTCCGGAGTGCTCCGCTGGCGCTCTGCTGAGCTGTGCGCGAATTAGCCGCTTCTGCGCCTCCGAGAAGCAGAGATCGCGGTTGCTTGGAAGAGGCGAAGAACGAAGCCGCAAAGAAGCGGGCTTGTGTGCGAAGCCTTCCGACTGCCGGAGGACGGTGGCTGCCGCTCTTCCTGCCTC